>NC_081183.1:129661266-129961577 GCF_029867415.1 Vicia villosa
CGGACATGTCAGGGCGTGCAAGCAATTGTTTTATGGGTTGCTCAGTTTGCACGACTATGGTATGTGCTAGGAAATAGTGTCTGAGTTTTCGGGCTGCGGTTATTAACGCGAGTCCGGCCTGTTCGATCTGTTGATATCTGATCTCGGGGCCCTGGAGTGCTTTGCTTGTGAAGTAAATGGGTTTCTGGCCTTCCGAGGTTTCTCATATCAAGGTCGCGCTAACGGCCTCGGTGGCTACGGTGAGATAGAGGTATAAGATTTTTCCAGCTTCCGGTCTAGATAAAACTGGTGGGCTGGATAATGCCTGCTTGAGAAGGGAGAGGGCGCATTCGCACTCTTTCGTCCATTCGAATATGGTCTCTTTGCGGAGGAGTTTGAATAGTGGCAGGGCATGCTGCACGGATTTGGCCACGAATCTGGATAGTGACGTGAGCATGCCGTTCAAAGTTTGTATTGACTTTTTCGAATTTGGAGTGGGCAAGTCTGAGAAGGCCCTGCACTTATCCGGGTTGGCTTCGATTCCTCTTTCTGTTAAGTAGAAGCCGAGGAATTTTCCTGCGCGGACGCTGAATGTGCATTTTTCCGGATTGAATCTCATTTTACACTTTCGGGCTTGCTCGGAAACCTTTTTAAGGTGAGCGGTGTGATCGGTTTCCCGTTGGGATTTGACGATCATATCGTCCATGTAGACTTCGAGCATATCACCTATCTCTGCTTGAAAGACTTTGTTCATCATGCGCTGGTACGTCGCACCAGCGTTCTTCAGACCGAAGGGCATTACGTTGTAGTAATAGTTGCCTGATTCGGTCATGAAGGCCGTATATTTCTTATCAGTTTTAGCCATGGGTATTTGATTATACCCGGAATATGCGTCCATAAATGAAAGTAATTTAAAACCAGCAGAATTATCGACTAGTTTATCTATGTTAGGGAGAGGATAAGCATCTTTTGGGCAAACCCTATTAAGATCGGTGTAGTCAGTGCACATGCGCCATTTTCCATTTGATTTTTTAACAAGTACAACATTGGAGAGCCAAGTAGTGTACTTGGCCTCGGATATAAACTTGGCCTCTAGGAGGTCTTTTACAGCTAGTTCGACCGCAGCCGTTTTTTCAGGTGATTGTTTTCTTCTCCTCTGAGCGACGGCCTTGCAGGTCGGGTCGATGGTCAGGTGATGGCAAGCCACTTCTGGGTCAAGTCCGGGCATTTTTGCAGCGCTCTAGGCGAATCGGTCGGCGTTCTCACGGAGGCAAGCTTTGAGTTGCCTTTATGCCAGGTCTGGCAGGTCTGATCCGATCTTGACTCCCCTGGTCGGATCTTCTCCGAGGGCTACGAGCTCAAAGTCTCCGTCCGGAATTGGCCGGAGGATCCCTTCTGATGCGCCTGAGTTGATGCTCTGCTCGGGTTCTCCCAGAAAATGATTGTCGAGGTCGACAATGTCGATGCGGGGCATAGATTTGTTGGTTTCTAAAGTAGCGCTAGTCGCTGTCTTCTCTTGGGCCGGTGTCTTTATCGCGCTCAGGCCCTTGGCGGAGGCTTCGAAACATCTCCTGGCTGCTTCGATGTCGCCGTTAAGTGTCGCTACTTGTCCTTTGGTCGTATAGTATTTGACCTTGAGGTGTACGGTTGAGGGAACCGCGATTAGTTCGGCCAGAGTGGGGCGTCCAAGGATGCATTGGTATATTGATGGGCAGTCGATGACTAGAAATTGGACTTTCACTGCCCTGGTGGTCTCTGCCGACCCGATCGAAACTATGAGTTCCGCAAATCCCCACGGCTTGGTTATTGTGCCATTGAATCCTTGTAAGTCTGATCCTACGTATGGTGTAAGGTGACTGTCGTTCAGTTGTAATGTTTTGAACAAATGGGAGTACATGATGTCTACTGAACTTCCCTGGTCGACCAATATGCGTCGCACGTCAAAATTAGCCATCCGGGCTCGGATGAGGAGAGGGATGGTCGCGTTAGGTGCTCCTCCGGGCAACTCTTCTTTATAGAAAGATATTGAGGAGGGACTAACTTTGGCGTGGTCGAAAGTCGAGGCTACGTTCGCGCTGGCCGAGATTAGCTCGTCGAACTTGCGTTTTACGGATCCGACGGTCAGTTTGCTGAAACCCCCGCCTGATATAACCATTGCGGACGGGAACCTCTCCCATGTGCTATGGGAGGAATAGGTGGTTGTTGCGTTGGCCCAGTCAGTGAAGTAAAAAATCTTCTGGCCTGGTAACGCTCATGGCCACTTGCATGGCAGGCGTATCTTCCGCCGGCTTTTCCTCGGTGACTGGTTTAGCTTCTCTAGCGGCCTCCTGCTTCTTCGCATACTATTTCAAATGTCCCTCCCTGATTAATATCTCTATGGCATCCTTAATATGGATGCAATCCTCGGTGTTGTGCCCGTGGCCTTTGTGGAATCTACAGAATTTCGATTTATCAACGTTTGGCCGGACGGGCATGCTCTTAGGGAATCGGACCTTGCCCGTCTGAAACTCGGCGTTTGCGCATTTGTTCAAGATGCGCTCCCTTGAGGCGTTCAGCGGGGTGTACTCTCGGAATTTCCCCGCAGGGGTATTGTAGTCCTTGGGGTCCCGAGTTTTATCATCTTTCTTTTTGTCAGTTCCCCGGCAAGACTCATCTTGGCGCGCATTTTTATTGTTCTCTTCGTGCCTGGAATTGTGGACGGCATGGGCGGCTTCTTTCTCCTCATACTATATGTAGGCTTGGGCTTTGAGGAAGAATTCGTCAAGAGTGGCCGGAGTTTCAATTCTGACGGCTTTAGCGAAGTTCGAACGTGGTTGGAGGCCGCGCTCGAGCAAGAATTTCTTCATATGGGCAGTGGTGGATACCTGTACGGCTTCTTTATTGAATCTTTCTATGTACGCCCGTAGAGACTCGTCCTTTCCTTGGATAATGGCTTCCAATGAGGCTTCTGACTTTGGGTGTCTTCGTGAGGCCGTGAAATGTCTGGAAAAAAGTTTTCCGAGAACCCTCCATGATGTGATGGTTTCGTCTGACAAACTTTTATACCAAGTCATGGCTCCCTTTCGCAGGGTGGTCGGGAACAAAAGACATTTAATGGCACCGGGCACTCCTCTGTAGTCGAGAAGGGCGTCAATGTTCTCAATGTGCTCGTCCAGATCCGTGGTCCCGTCGTAGGTCCCTAACGGAGGGGGTTTTTCGAGACCGGTTGGCAGGGGAGCCTCTAAAATTGCCTGGGATTGAGGACCATGGCGCTCTTCTTCGTCGTCGCTGGCGGAGGGAGAAAAAGATCGGCTCTGGCTACGCCTGCGTCACCTCCGATTGTCGTCGTGTTTGCCCGAGGGTGATCTAGATTTCCTTCTTGGCCGAGGGGACTGTGAATGGTGGTGGGAACGCTGATCGCTCGATCCTTTCTTGGAAGAGGGATCCCCATTCTTCTTGGGAGAAGGGGAACGTGGACGTTTCTTGGTCAACATTTCGCTTCGAGAACGAGTTTTGTGATCGGGGGGAGTTCTTGAACGGCGCTTCTGTTCGAGGGCCCCGATTCGGTTACTTTGCTGTTGCAAGAGCGCATTGTTCTGGGCAAGAGCAGCTAGAACAGTGTTTATGGTCTGGTCCGGAGGAGTCTGCCCTTTTGGGAGGAAAGGGTTGCCCAGACTTTCTTCGTGGGTGTCCTTCCCGCTTGTATCTTCGAAGCGATGAGATTGATCATCTTGGAGATCTTTAGGGGAAGGGGATGCTGTGACACCGTCTCGAGGGACGGTGTTTCTGGAAGGAGGAATGACGGAGATGTCGTTTTTCTTGAGAATTGCAGCGTCTAATGACGAGGGATCTTCGTTATTGCCGGCCATGAGTATGATTTGGTTAAAGCTTTAGTTCCTGGGTTCTTGCAGGATGGAAGAATGGATCAAGAAGGTGCAAGAAAGAGGAACGGGGGAGCTAGAATTCCCACAGATGGCGCCACTGATCTTACCGAGCAGATCAGATGGCCAGCAACAATGAAGGCTTGAAGTTCGGGATGACGAATATGGAAAAAAGGTGTTGTACCTGCAAGACACTCCGATGCCAAAGTAAGTATGTGTTCCACAAGGTACAACAATGTAATAGGGTTTTTAGTGGTAAGAAAAAGATTACCTTGCCCTCTATACGTAGAGGGCTATTTATAGGATGTTCTTGGAACGAATTAGACTCCTCTTTATAGGGCGGATATTTAGGAGACGCGTGGACTGATTGTTTACCGGGCACGAGGGACCCTCGTGGTCGGTTGCTTGGCCTAGTTTGCCCGGTCTGCTTGGATGGAAACTGCCACGCGTGATCTGAAGTGTGTTGGGCCGAAGGCGGGAATGACCCAATTGATTGTATTGGGCCGGTCCAGAACAAATCCTTATCCTAAAAAATAATTATTCTTAAAAGTAACACATATTTTATAATAAAAATTATTTCGCATTCTGACAGGGAACACATAAAGCAAAGGAAAGACTGGCCTACGTAGTATTAGATAAAGTCAAAACAATATTATATTCTAAATATTTGAGTCAAACACAATAATTTCATCTCATATTTTTTAATATTTAAATAATATTATTAATTTTATTTTTTTTACTTTTTTTATTATTTTGTTATTTATTGTAGATTAACATGTTCTAGGTTCAAGGTATACACGCGAGAATTCTCTCCAAATTGAAAGTTTTTTTTTTTAATAAACAAAACTTAAATATTCAAAATTTGAACAATTTATTTTAGAGGTTTAATTTTTTTTTCTATTTAGACCAAGTTATTATTGGTATTATTTTTTATTTTTGTTAATATAATATTTTTAACTTTTTTTTATCCTCGTAAATTATTTTGTTATTTTATATAGATCAACATGTTTTGGGTTCAAAGAATACACACAAGAATTCTCTCCAAATTGAAAGTTTTTTTTATAAACAAAACTTAAATATTAAAAAGTTGACCAATTTATTTAAGTGATTTAATTTTTTTTACTATTTAGACCATATTATAATTGGTATTCTTTAGATATTTTTATTAAATAATATTTTTTTTTTTTTGCAAAATACCATATACAAAATTTTCGTATATGTTATATTTTCGATAGATTCATCAAATCTGTTAAAAGAGAACAAAAACATGTCTTTCGAAAAAAATGGTTCTAATTTTTCGCCATTTTTCAATGTCAAAAAAGTTAGTAATGAAATCGATGAGACTATTCTTGATGCTATTGCTCCAGGCATCATTTTTACATTTTGTATTTTCTCTGTCATTTTCTTTAGAATTTCTTTGGAAATGAAGAAAACTTTAAAAATTATAATCTCAATCTTCTTTGTGGTGATATACTCACTAAACACGCAATGATGAACATATAGTTTCTCCATTCCTCTTAGATGTGTGATTTTAATTTGAATTTTTTATATTGTTAATTCATATATGTTTTAAAATATTTCGACAGTTTAAATTTTAAACTCGCAATTAAACGGGTTTGCTATTTTCTAAGAATGTGTGTTTTGGAATTAAAAGAGACAAGAAACAAGAGCTTCGAAAAAATAAAAAATTTATAAATATAAAAAATATTAGTTATTTTTTGAAAAATAAATTTGTTTAGAATAATAAATAAATATTTTTTATTAATTTATTTTTATAGAAAAATGTTTTACTTTTTTTTGAAATAATTATTTTGTATAGAATGTTAAATGAATGTTTATCATTAACATTTTTTTTTTATTTTTGAAACATTATAACAATATAAATTATATTTGAACAATTTATGTTAGCCTTTTAAGACCCTCAGTGCCCATCCTTTTTTGTTTATTTTTAAAGTCCTTCTTTCACTTATCATCCACACTCTCAAACAAAACCTAAATGAATTATTTTAGAAATTGATCTTCATTCTATCTAAATTCATATTGTCAATTCTTCAAATATCATATTAATTGGTTTTTTTTTTGGAATATGTTCATGCTATGTTTTACCAATCCTTTTGGGACACTATTGGAGAAGAGATCACTCACACTATCTTACAAATCCTTAATGATGATAAGGACCCTAGAGAGATCAACAACACATACATTTACCTTATTACATATATATTCTCTTAATTCGGTTGAAATAATTATTAAAGATAAATAATTATTAGAATCTAGGGTTTATGATATATAAAGGGTGTGAAATATACGATAGTTATAGGGTTTATGATATCTAGGGTTTATAAGTGAATTTGAAACGTTTGCAATGCCTTTTTTGTTAGGTTTGTGTTTTTTTAGGGATATCTATTATGTGACATCTTTTATTATATGTTAAATTTCTCCATTACGTACATTGTCCCTTACTTGTCAGTATTTCAAATTTTATTGATGTGTCATTTTTGAAATCTAAAAAGATATGTTTTCCTGTTCATCTGAAATTAATTTTCTTGGTTATTTATATAATATGTCTCCTTCAAAGTCTCTTCTCATTCGTAGTTCTCACTCTCTTTTTTGCTTCTCCTTAACTTTTCTTTCTCCTATGGCTGTTAAAACGTTTCACGGAGATAAAAATTTGCTTGAAGTCATCTGTGAGAAACGTCCTTGCATTATGTGTACTGACTACCTTCTTAGCATGTGTCTAGAGAATCAAGGTTGGTCTGGATATGCTGCAATACTTCGAGGTTCTATTTTTCCTAACATTATAAAAACCTTCTGGCTTTACGCATCTGTTAGTAGTGATGGTAGTCGCATCACTTCAAATATCCTTTGTATTCCCTTTATGATCACCAAATCCTCTATTGTTGAAGCTATCAGGTGTCCATATGAACCTCACTTGTATGATCATAGGAGTTTTGATCACATGGTTATCATTTTTGTTCCAAATTACTTCAGTACCTTTAGGCGAGCTCTAAACAATCCAGAGAATCTGAAACCTATTGCTAGAATATTGTTTCGATTTATCCTTACAAATCTTCACCCTAGAGGAGAATGTCTCAATGTTTTATCCTTAAGGGATAAGTTTCTTATCTTCTGCCTTATAAAAAACATTCCAATTAATCTGCCAGCCATCATCTTCAATCATCTGAAAGAATCCATCTTGGCCTCCAGACACTTTCAACAATTCTTTATTCCTTATGGACGTGTCCTATCTGCTTTACTTGAAGAAGCTAAAGTCATCAGAATTATTCGACGAGCAGAACTCACAAATGGAGACTTGTTGTTTTATAAAAGCTGTGATGTCTTTGAAATCTAGTTTGTATTTGTGTATTTCTCTATTTTCTTATTATGCTAAGTTTGTACTTCTTATCAGACAATGAAATTTTTAATTGTTCTTATTTCCTATGTTTTTTTAATTACGCTTTCACATATAATTAACTTTTTGATTATGACAAAAAGGGGGAGAAGAGATAATGATTTTGATTGTCATTGCTTATAAAAGGCTTAGAATATATTATTGAGAATGACTATAAGTACCCTATGATAAAGCAACTCTGATAAGAATATTACAAATACTTTGTTCAGTTTTTAAGGATATTCAGGTTCCTTCGAAGGACATCACGAGCCTTATACTCAGGGGGAGTTTACAAGGGAAATATTGTTTCTAATATATATATATATATATATATATATATATATATATATATATATATATATATATATATATATATATATATATATATATATAGATATTACCCTATGAAATTGTTTCATCAAAATGCATGGTTTTGTCATCAGCAAAAAGAGGGGATTGTTAGGACAAGATTTGGTTTTGCAATATGTCTCTGAGTTTTGACGATTACAATACGTATATTTTGTATGTCACAATTTAGTTTCTAATAGTTTCTTGAGTGTGCAGATATTATGTTCTAAGAGATTCTGGATTGTTGTACGTAAAGAATCATCAGAAATAAGCAAGGCATCTCAGAAACACCTTTCGTATCAAACTCTGAAGAAACATCAGATGTTTTGAAAGAATACTAAATATTCTTCAGAAGTCAAGTCACTATATGCTACTCATATAAGTTGTTGCTTCAAGAAGTCACAAGTATTCAGAAGAAAGAGTTGCGTTAGAGTTTCTGCCCCAAGATCAGAAATCAGTAAGCAAGTTTTCACGTCAAGATCAGAAGTTGTCAATTAGAAAAGCCGGTGCTTCTATGAAAAAAGTCAATATTATGAATACATAAAGAGTCAAGCCTTAGAAGATCAGAAGTGTTCTCAAACACTGAAAGGAAATGCTCACATATCCAATAACAAGATTTCTAACTATGAAATTATGAAGCCTGAAGAAACCATTACGAAGACCAAGTGCGGAAGACTATGAAGATGTGGTTCTGAAGACTCTAAAGACTTGAAGTTATAAAGACTCAAGTTTCTGGAGACAAATGGTTATGAAGACTAAGTGCTGAAGACTCTGAAGACGTGGTTCTGAAGACTCTAAAGACTTGAAGCTCTGAAGAATTCAAAGCTTATTTTCTCTTCTTACAACCCATGCCCTGAGCCTCTGAAGTTCAAGAAGAATATAAGATAATGTTACGAAGTACAAGATACAAGGTACAGACGAATGTTTTGTTCCACTACCAAGAAAGTAAGGACGATGCGTACTATCTTGTCTTCCACTATGATCAAACCATTGGAAATCAAAAGGACCTTCATGCCCTCCAACGTCTCTTTTGAGAAGCTATAAAAAGAAGATCAGTTCATCCAACAAAGTTGACGACAACTGAATAAGCTGTTGTTGCAAGTATTGTGATGCTAACGTTCACACTGTCATAATGGTTATTATCATTGCAGTTGTTCGTTGTTGCTTGGCTTGAATAACATTCAACCAACACAGATGAAGATAGAAGAATCAATGTATACTGAAAAGAATATCAATTCAGAAGCCATTGATTAAGAAGTATCTAAAGAGAAATTGAAGCTCACACCAATTAGAAATGCTACTGGGTTAATTAATTGATGCTAATGCCTAAGTTGATATACAGAAGGTAATCTCAAAAAGAAGATGAAGAATGAAGATCCTACAAGATGTTACTCAACTCGTATCACATACATCTTGATGGAGATCAAAAGAAGCAAGGAGTTGTTGCTCATAACTTGCTCAATGAAGAAGATGAAGAATGAAGAACACTACAAGATGTCAGCCAACATTTTATTAAATACATCCTTGTAGAATAATGTAATAAACACAAGAGTTGTTGCTCGAATTGTGTTTTAGTTCTAGGATTCTTCATTTAAATTGCTTTAACATAAGTGTTGTTGTTCAGAATTATGTTAAACAATATGTGCTTAAATTATTTGTGTAATATTCTGAGCAGAAGAAATTATGTAAACACAAATCTCATCAACTGTATATTCATGGTACCTTGAGAGATCGAGTGAAGATTAGAAGTTCAAGAAGACAATGACAGTGAGTCATTGTGGAAATCCTCTTAGAAGACCGAGTGAAGGTCAGGACTCTAATGAGGTGAATGAACTTAAAAGTATCTGAGTGGTCAAACGGGTAGAAATCGACTCACACCTTTCAATCATTCTACCATCAATTTAAAACAAGTTTTTTTTTGTAAAAATTGTGGTAAGATACTTCTGAAAGACCTTTTTAAAAATTAGTATGATGATGTTCACCTCCTTAGTTGTTATATATGTACTTTTCCATTATCTTGTCTATATTTATGTTTTTTATTTATGATTTTTTTAGGTAACCTGTCTTCTTCTCCTCATGATGAATTCAAGAGCTTCCTCATTCAGGCCAAAAAGGAGTCACAAGCAAGATCCAAGGTTTGATTGTTTGATATTTATTTCTAGTTCTCTACCTTACTTTGTTGACGAATGAATTTTGCCTTCAATGTTTATTATCATATTCATCTCTGATTCATGTACCCAAACTTGCATTTCTATTTTAAAAGTGGAGTGGCTGTTGTGTTTTGACTACCAACTGTTACCTTGTATGCTGCATATTTATGTTTATTTCGGTATGTTTTTTTGCCTTATATATTGTTTTATTTTTTTTATTTATTCTTAATTTATTATTCTTCTATAATAATCTTATGATATGTCTATTGTTGGCGTTTAGGAGAACATTTTTTATTTTCGAAACATTATAACAATATAAATAATATTTGAACAATCAATTTTTGCCTTCTAAGACCCTCAAAGTCCATTCTCCCTTTATTTAAAGTCCTTCTTTCACATATCATCCAAACTCTTAAAAAAATCTAAATGTACTATTTTAGAAATTGATCTCGATTTTTTCTATCTAAATTTACTTTTTAAATTCTTCAAATATCATATTGGTAATGGGTCTTTTTGAATTTGTCCATGCTATGTATTACTAATCCTTTGGGACACTATTGGTGAAGAGATCACTCACAGTATCTTACAAATCCTTAATGATGATAAGGACTGCAGAGAGATCAACAACACATACATTTACCTTATTACATATATTGTCTCTTGATTATGTTGAAATAATTATTAGAATATAGGGTTTATGATATATAAAGGGTATTAAATATACGATAGATATAGGGTTTATGATATCTAGGGTTTATGAGTGAATTTAAAACGTTTGCAATGCCTTTTTTGGTTAGGTTTGTGTTTTTTAGGGATATATATCATGTGACATTTATTATCATAGGTTAAATTTCTCCATTACGTGCATTGTCCCTTACCTGAGATCTATTAACATAGGTTAAATTTCTCCATTACTTGTCACTATTTCAAATTTTATTGATGTGTCATTTGAGTGTCCTTTCTTCTCTATTTTTACATCATATTATCTTCGTGTTCTTTATCGCCCTCTTTTTGATAAGTATTTTTCTCTTTCATATCTAGAGTTTAAGTGTTCTTATTGATTTAGTCTTCATTTATTTCCAATTGATTGCTTCTCCTTACCTTTTTCTTGCATTGTTATTATTAGTTTTTATTTATTATTGAATGTTGATTCTAATATAAAAATGTTCTAGTGGTGAGATTTTTATCCACTCAATTACTGATAAAGTATGTGTTGATAGGTACTATTCTCATTTTAAAAATCAAGTTAAAGTATGAGAAGAAACAATTATTTAGAGAAATTTTAGGATTTAGTAACCTTTCTAATGGTTCAAGTGCTTCGGACAATGAGATTGTGAGTAGTAATGAGAGTGATTGCATAATAAATGTTTGCTTTTCTTTCTTAAGATGCGTTAAGAGCTCTTCTGTAATGCTTGTTTCAATCACTAGTTAATCTTTTATTAACAATGATTGTATTAGGTGATATAATGACGAAGCTACTATAAGTAGGTTTAGGTTTAGTCGCCAAATTTCTTCCATGGTTTATGAAATATGATGTAATCTTCGAACCATTTTTGGACGACAAAAAGTCGTGATAGAGCATTGTTATGGGTCGTGTGTTAGACTTTCTATATGTATGATTGAGTGATTGAGGATCCAGGGATTAGTATCCCTTTTATTTATTTTAAGTGTGAGGTTTTTATGAAGTTTATGTGGCCCATCTAAACTCCATCAAAACAAAGTGGTCCTTTGCTCAAACGTTTAAGGTTGTTTTTAATGGTATAAGCATATAACCATTTGCGGGGTTTTATTTTAATTTTGTTAAGAAAAATAAATAGAAAAATGAATTTCGGAGTCTCTGAGTGGTCAAATAGGTACATGTTGATTCACCCCCTTTCAATCATTCTACCATCAATTTAAAACAAGTATTTTTGCAAAAATTGTGGTAAGATACTTTTGAAAGACCTTTTTAAGAAGTAGTATGATGGTGTTCACCTCCTTAGTTGTTGTATATGTACTTTTCCATTTTCTTGTCTCTATTTATGTTTTTTTATTTATGATTTTTTTAGGTAACACGTCTTCTTCTCCTCATGATGAATTCAAGAGCTTCCTCATTTAGGCCAAAAAAGGAGTCACATGCAAGATCCAAGGGGGCTACTTCCTCTTCGTCTGACGATAGAGGAATCAAGAGGGAAACCCAACGGGTCTTCACATGAAAGGATTTATATCTCTTCTGATGTTGGTGTTGCAAATTCTCTGGTCAATGTTCTCTAGCCATGGACGAGTAAAGGTTTTCACAAGGGCAAACATGATCATTCAGCTATGAGAAAGACCCCAGTCGGGATACAGCGAGCCACTGAGATTATTAGTGATTCTTCTTTTGAGGCGGTCATCATTGCTCCGTCAGACAACAATTTTGATGAGCTCATTTGTATGAAGGGCCTTTTTGGTTGGGAGGGTGTTCCAAGCTCTGAGGCCATAAGTTTGGAGTAAATTTATTCATTGATTACAAATTATGGTCTTAGAGTGTCCCAACTCGGGAAAATAACCCAGGAGGAAGTCAACAAGACTAAAAAGGAACTCAAAGAAGTTAAAGATTATCTAAAGGTGAAGATGGAGAAAGTGGACTTTATTGTTGAATACCTTGATGAACTCAAAGTTGATCTAGAGAAGTTGAAGAAGAAGTATGAGAATGAACTTGACTCCCGTGATGGAGTAGATAAAAAGAATAAAGAGAGGCTTGATTCTTGGAAAAAGAGTCCAAGGTATTACTAGATGGATTGGGCTATGCAAAGAAATAGGTGGAAGTCCAGGATGAGGAGATCTACAAGTTGAAATTAGGCGGTATAACTAAGTGTCATGAAGGTTTTGATGTTGCTCTAGAGCAAGTGAGGCTTCTTCACCCTGATGTTGATGTTTCTAAAATTAATTATCTTAAGTTTGTGGAAAACTAAAAGTTGGATCTTAAGTAGGTTTGATTGTTTGATATTTATTTTTGGTCATACCAAATGCACATGATGTGTAAGGATGATTTTTTTTTACATGTTTTATTGTAATATATTGCGTGTTAAGGAGCTTTCAGTGCTCTGCCTTACTTTGCTGACAAATAAATTTCCCCTTCAATGCTTTTTAGAATTTCCATCTCTGATTCATGTACCCAAACTTGCATTTTATTTTAAACGTGGAGTGGTTATTAAGTTTTGACCACTAACTGTTACCTTGTATGTTGCATATTTATGTTTATTTCGAAATGTTTTTTTTGCCTTATGGTGTTACCATAAATATTGTTTTCTTTTTTATTTATTCTTAATTCATTATTCTCCTATAATATTCTTATGCTACGTCTATTGTTGGCCTTTAGGAGAACAGTTGATTCTCATTGTTGGCCAAGCATATTGTTCTTATCGTCACCCAATGTGGTTTCTATTACAATTTGGTGATCATCGAGGACTCCTATGTTCTAATCTCTAATATCGTTGTTCATTAGAAATTTAAGGTTATGCCTTTAAAATTAACATAAATTTTTGGATTTTAAGGGTTCACCCTTATATCTAGGTGGTGCTATATGATAATACATAGTTCAAAGTGTTTATTAATTTCCCCTCACTTCAAAAATAAAACCATAAATCATTTTAAAGGTGATAAATAAATAAAAAGCATTATTAACAAATATTAGATACTTAAAATAATAACGATAGGTCAAAAAGAAAAAAAAATCACTAAAGGGTATGAGGTTATTACCAAAATAAGTTACTCATCACTAACAAATGAGAATTTACTTACTCATTGCTCAAATTAGAAGGACAAATAAAACTCTACACATTACACATAAAAAACAGGCGGGAAAAGCTCTAACTCTAAAACTTTGATTTGAATAACCTCTTCTTTTCCTTATTGTGTTTTTTGTTTGTAATGATATTTTCTTTACTAGATCTTATCTCTTTAAATAATACAGGTAAAATCTTATTTCGTGGAATTTTGGATATTTGGCGTATTCCATTGACATCTAAAAACATACCGCATTCGGGTGGAACATATTATGATTTGGGGTGGGAATAAGGAACACACTGTGCTTTCATGAAACACATACATTTTCAGAAATGCATTGTATTTTCGTGTCGAATGAGATTTAGATGTTATCATGAAAGTTGTAGAATTGGATGCATCAGCCTTGGTCAATACTTCTTCTGTGAGATCTGGATCTTGATCTTTCATATTCATTTCCTAAACAAGGGACACCACATTCTCATCCAGTGTGTCAAGATACTCGAAAGATTCTACAACGGACCTTATCCTCAAAAGCAAGATAGTCGCCCTTTTGGAGCTCATCCATGTATCAGTCTTGCTCGATTGGGAGATCATTAATGCGTTCTTGGACCACTTCCTTTCCCTTTTGAGAGCGTTAGGTAAGAATATGTCTTTCTCCCTAGAAGCACCTAATGCCAAAATGGTTGATGCCTAACAAGTATGATACACCATATTTGATAAATCATTCTAACACACAACTTTAACCTTACATGAAAAATATGTGTAATCCTTTTCGGAAATAGAATCTTGAAACTCCTTGGTTGTTCACAAACCACGCTAGGCAATGAGTGATGGTGGCAGAGCCACTTGAGTCAACGTAACCCTTCTCATAGAGTGAAGTCTCCACAAGTCTTGCTCAAACGACCAACGCCTACGGAAGAGCCACCCTTTCTCCTGAGGGACCTCGGGCTCATGACTAATGACCGAACTCCCCCATCCATTAGTGATGATCAGCTCGGAGCTTCTGCCAATATGATTCACTTGGAGAATGCATCAGGATAGGTGAGAAACTATTAACAAACCCAACAGGGCGGCTCTTGATTTGAACTTTCCTAGTAACCAGAGTATTTGCAGCACCCACCTGAAGTGGTATTCCCTAATGAGCCTTTTTCAACGGTTACATTGTCATGTAACATTTCATTTTATCTACAAGTTAATAATAGAGGTAAAAAAGTAATACACCAAAGATATGTATATTACAAAATTACATTATAAGTGGGATAAACCCTATCTCTTATAAGTGTGTGCCACCTATTAATTTCTCTTTGTATTTGGTAGAAATATTTACTATTCTTCATAGAGAAATGATATTTTGACACCTAATTCCTACACTACACTATATGTCACTGTTCACAAATATGGTAAACAGTGACATGCATGATTTTTACCTTTTCTTAATATTTTTTTCTCTCTCCAAAACAACTTTGGTTAATAGGGTGTAAAAACTTGGTTAATACAGTTTGTAGGTTGGTTAATACATATCCTGGCAATAAAGTATAGTCTTAAATAGAAAATAAAAGTTGGTTAATTGAGTGTTATAAGTTTGTTAATATAGTTCATAGTTTGGTTATTAATGTCTTGACTGGAAAATACAAGTTTGTTTATTGAGTGTTATAACTTGGTTAATACAATTTAGAGTTTGGTTAATATATATTCTCACTTAAAAAGATAATCTTACGTGATAAATTAACTGTGGTTATACTATGTATAAAATTGGTTAATATTGTTCATAAACTGGTTAATTAATTCTCAAACATAAAATATATTAAATAGCAAAATAAAGTTGGTTAATAAAGTATAAAAGTTGGTTAATATATTTATAAATTAGTGTTGAATATGGTTAATAGCATGTATTTTATTGGTTAATGAAGTAGTGAAATTGGTTATAAATTATAGGCTAAATTACAGTTTTGGTCTTCCTATTTTGGTGTTTTCACGATTTTGGTCCCCCTATTTCGGTTTTAAACACTTTTGATCCTTCATCCCCATTTTGGCTACAAAAAACACTTATGCGTCACTTTTTAAAATAAGTAGCTCATCCTCAAGTGGGAATGAGAGACCAAAAGTGAGGATGGGAGACCAAAAAATGTATTTTAAAATGTGACACATAAGCGTTTTTTGTAGTCAAAGTAGGAATGAGGGACCAAAAGTGTTTAAAATAAAATAGGGGGACTAAAATCGTGAAAACACAAAAATAGGGGGACCAAAACTGTAATTTAGCATAAATTATATGTAAAATAGTTGGTTAATAATGTATATTTTGTGGTTAATTCTATTGTGAAGTTGATTAATGATACAACCATATATTTGGGTTATAAAATAAATTTTAAAAATAATTTTATTTTTAAATTTTTTTTAAAAACAATATTATTATTTTAAAACACTGTTAATCGTGTAATACGGTGAACAGTATATACGGTGTAACAAATGGTGTCAACATTATCATTGTTGTTCTTTAAAAGACAGTATAGGCTCGTAAAACTTACTATATTCCTTAATTTGTTAGTTAATTAACATAGTCTTAGAAGCTAAAATCTTAATTAAAGGCGGGAAGCCGGACAAGAAAGACGAAGACATATAGGTTGAAAATTTTTGTATTTGTATCACTTTTAAAGTTTTTTTCTTATAAGCAATTTATATCTAGCGGGTTTTAAACTAGGAGACCTTTAGTGAGTCAGAGACAATTTTAAGAACTTAATATTATATTTATATAATGAGTATTTTATTGGTATAATAGCAAGCTTAAGAATATTTTTATTTGATTACAAAGTTAAATTACTTTCATTTTATTTTATCGGTGAGTGTAGTATATTTAATAATGTTAAAAATCCATCTCTCTTATATAGTTTTATTTTTTTTAATAGTACTATTTATGAGTGGATAGCAGTGAAAAAATAAAATAATGTTAAAAATGAAAAACAAAATTGTTAATACATCATAAATAAAAAGACGTGTTAAAGGCTATTATAAATTTTACATATTAGAAAAAGTTTAGAATTTTTTATTTAATTAAATAGACTAGGTCACATGAATTAAAAATACGTCTTTTAAATCTATCAAACGGATTTTTTTAAATAAATTTATTATTTTTTTATAATATATCTTGTACTTTATATTAAAATACAAAGGTAAAGTTATACTCCTATGAATAATGTATTTTGTATAAAAGTAATGTCATTTATACTTTATATTGTATTTTGGATTTTATATTTTGAATAACTAGTGAAAATAAATTGAAAAAAACTTATAAATAGGGATGATAATTTGCCTCATACCCTATGGGTACCTGCAAAAAATGTTTATAATGGATAGGATAAAAATCGCAAAATGGGTACGAATACAGGCACGAATAACTATCTATTCAAATAAGCAAGTATGGGTGTGGTGCGGACATGGGTATCTTACTATCCACCTCGCTCCATACCCGCACTACATATTTATATTATTATATAAAAATGCATGGTTATCGCTTTTTAAAAAATATATTGTTATCAAACTATTACACATTTTAATAAAAATATTTATTTATTTCTGAACTCAACAATGACATGCATAAATTTTTTTTAATATTGTTAAAAAACTTAAAATTTCATGTATTTTATAATTAATCCATTTAATTTTAACACAAACGCGGGTAAACGGGCATGAGGACTGGTATTGAGGTACCAATACGATACGGGTATGGGTATGAACATTGGTGCCCACGCAGACATGGGCTCGGGTACGGAGATTTTTTTTAACTGCGGGTATGGAGACGGGTACTATTATACCCTGCCCAAACCCTGTCCATTGTCATTCCTACTTATGAATAATGTCATAATTTGTAAATTTATACTATTATGTAAGCTTAAATAAGTTAATGTGAACAAATATTTTCTCTCTTTGTACTTTTGATTCTCTAGTATATTTAAACATTAGTTGAATTGCTTATTTACATATGTTTAAATGATATATGTTTTTTTTTAAATAGATTAATATACTTTGAAATTTTTAACAGGTCAGACTCATACTTAGTAAGCCTAACACGGCGCAGTCTATTCTCACCCCTAATACAATGTATAATTTATTTATTTATTTTAATATACAATGTCATCATTTATTGTTTATACATTTATATAAGTTTTTTTTGTAAGCAAGATAATATTAATGAGAGAATTAATGGTTCTCTAACCTGTTATACAAAAGAACGAGCGAAAAAAACTCGACAAAAAAAAAAGAGATTACTAACCAATTAGAATTACAAGAGAAATAACAACGGACCTTTGTTAAATTCGTAAAAATTAAAATTGGGTTTAATAATATCTTCTATGAATGACCAAATATTTATAGTAACTTGTGTTGACCCCATTTATAAAATATAATTATTCTTAAAATAACTCATTTCTTTAAATAAAAAATAGTCATTTTTCATAACAATGTTTTTTCAAAATAGTAGAGTCAAGCACAATAAATTCTTCACTTATTTAAATAATATTTTTTTATTTTCCCTATTGAAGCTTTATTAATTATGTTGTTATCTTTTTTTTCTTCTTTTCAGATAACCATGTTTGTGGTTCAATGCATACACTATGAATAATCTTTGTTGTTGAATAACCTGGTGTAGCCTTATATATTTTTTCTCAATTTATTTTTGAAGCAACATTTGACCAATTTATTTAAAAGATTTAAATATCTTTTAATGCAGAACAAATTATTTAAAAATATAATTTTTTTTCAAAATACCATATTTAAATTTATATATATATATATATATATATATATATATATATATATATATATATATATATATATATATATATATATATATATATATATATATATATATATATATATATATATATTCATCAAGTCCCATTTAGAGAGAGAGAAAAAATGTTTCAAGAAAATAATTCTGAGATTTCATCGTCTTCCAGTGCCAAAAAAGTTAGTCATGGAATCGACGACACTGGTCTTGATGCTACTGTCACAGGTAACATTATTACAGTCTAATTTTTCTTTGCCATTTTCTTTAAAAAAAATTAGGATAAAATTGAAGGAAAAAAAACTTAGAATTATAATCTCCATCTTTTTGGTAGTTTCTCCATATCCCTTAGATGTGGAATTTTTTTCTTCATTTTGTGCATTCGCGATGATTTGTTTTTCCATAGGTAATCTTGCCAACTCACAAAATTAATTGTTGAGTCTGCTATTTCAGAAATCAAACTCAATTTTTGTTCATAGTCACATTGTATTTCTTTCAAAAATCAAAGTAATGTTTTTCTTATAAGAATAAAGATTGTTATAGTCTTTTACTGAGAAATTATTGAAGTATAATTTAGGATTTTTGACAAGTTAACATTAGGTACTTTGAATTTAGTTGGGTATTCATTCCCGCAATTAATTAAATAGTATAATTTAATATCACATCACTTTATTATTTTTATTTTATTTTAAAATAATTAAAATCTTACAATAATTTACAGTAAATATACATGTAGCAAATTTAAATTGAATTCATAAATATCAAAGAATTTAACTTTTTATAAAAGTTAAATTTATAATTATTTATTGGTGAACTCTGGTGCTCTTGAATTTAGTTTGGTATCGGTACTCTCGGCCAATCAAATCCTATTAATTAATAACACATCATTTTTATAATAATTTTGTTTAAAAATAAATTCAAATTTTAAACCAATTTGCATTTAAGATACCGGTAGCCAATTACTTATCATGAGTATCTAAGAGTTTATATTATTTATTATATTTATGCATATTATATAATTTATTATTTTTAAAAGGATATAACTCAATCTTTTATCTTAATATTTATTAAAGATTGTGATTAAGGACCACTTTGACTATATTTAAGAGCGCGCTATTACTTTTTTGGATTATTTTTGTAAGATGTATCCTTTGGACCTCTAAGAAAAGAGTGACATACCCAAGAGCATTTGGGTGAGATAGCAAGGATCTCTTCCAGCTTAACCAGAGGTCCTAGGTTCGATCCCTGATCAGGATACGCAGTAGTGTTAAATCTCTTGAGGGAGAGCTTTACCGCCTATATGGTCCTACCCAGTTTATACCAAAAAAAAAAAGAGTGACATGATATTAATCCTTTTTATTGTTAATTAAGTACTTTTTCTTTAATTTGTCTTTATTTATGTTTTAATTTCGTATGAGTTTTTATTTTGTATAGGTAACATGTATTCCACTCCCGATGACGACTTCAAGAGTTTCCTCTTGCAAGCCAAAAAGGAGATGCAAATGAGAATCAAGGGTGACGCTTCCTCTTTGCCTAAAGCGAGAGGTGTGAAGAGAAAACCCAATGAATCTTTAGGTGAAGGGATTTCTATTTCTTCTGATGTTGTCATTACAACTTCTTCGATTAAGGTTCAACCCGAGAAAGACAAAGCTAATCATAGGGCCAAACATGATCATCCACATACAAAAGAGAGTCAATTCATAGAGGAGCAAGCAACCAAGAATTTTGCTGGTATTTCTCCTGAGGCGCTCATCGTCTCTTCGTGTGAGGAAAACTTGGAGGGTGGTGTTCAAGGCTTTGAGGCCATAAGTCCTGAGAAAGCTTATTCATTGATTGTAGCTTACGGTCTCAGAGTGTCCCAGTTTGGGAAAACTGCTCAAGAAGAATTCATCAAAACCAAAGATGAACTTAAAGAAGTCAAAGATAATTTGAAGGCAGAGAAAGAGAAAATGGACTTTACTATTGAGTATCTAGATGACCTCATAGTTCATCTAGAGATGTCAAAGAAGAAGTTTATGGATGAGCTAACTTCTCGTGCTGAAGTAGAGAAGAAGAAGAACGAGAAGATCCAGTCGTTAGAAAAAGAGGTCAAGGTCTTATCTGAAGAGTTGGCTGATGCAAAAAAACAGGTAGACGAGAAGGATGGAGAGATCTATAAGCTGAAAATAGACGGAGCGACTAAGTATCTTGAAGGTTTTGATGTTGCTCTAAACCAAGTGAAGTTTCTTTACCCCAGCGTTGATGTTTCTGAAGTTGACTCCCTTAAAATCGTAAAGGACGGAAAATTGGTTCTTATGTAGGCGTGGTTGTTTGCTTTTGATTTTTGGAATGACTAGATATGCAAGACATGTAAGGTGGAATACTTTTTTTTTTTGTATTTTCTTATAATATTTTAAGGCATTGATGAGCCTTAGGGGCTCGACATTACTTTGTCGATGATGGCCTCTGCCTTTTAATGTTTATTAACAGTTTCATCTTTTATTTATGTACTCAACCTTGCATTTTCATATTGATCACAACATTTACAATTACTACAAAAAATATGTGAATTGTGGCAATTTTATTATGGTGTAAATTCAATAAAACCACAAATATTTATTATAGATTATGACAATTTCTTAATCAACATAGTATTAACCATAAAATAAGAGAAATTCTTTGGCCACCTCCCTATCTTCTAGTCCACCTCTGGTGAAAACCCCATTATACCCCTGACTTCGGAAATGAACTTCCGAAATGCATGAAAAAGGTGTTTTCGGAAGTTCATCTCCGAAAGCGCCTTTTTTTTTGAAAAAAATGTCTTATTTCGGAAGTTCATTTCCGAAACTACAATTTCGGAAATGAACTTCCGAAATAAAACGCGTTCTGCAGATTAAGCAGAACTCTCCCCCTCCCCCAAATCATTTACCCTAATCATCATCAAACACTTCCATAGGCGAAATTTCTGCAGAAGCAAGTGTGAAGTAGCCAAACTCTTCTTCCAAACTCAACCAAACTCATCATTAAACACTAATTGGTAAGTTTATCATTGTTTTTTCAAGTTTTAGATCTATTTGATTAAACTATATTAGGGTGTTTAGAATCTGAAAAAATGACATTAAGATAGCTTAGTACTGATATTAGGATGTTTAGTAGGCAAAAAAATGGATTTGGTTTAGGTTTTTGGGTCTGCCATTGGAGGTTGCAGAGAAGCTCTGCGTGGGGGTGTTTCGGAAGTTCATTTCCGAAAACACCTCCATCCCAGTTTTCGGAAATGAACTTCCGAACTGTACCAGAAGTTAATTTTTTTTTTGTTTTTTCATTTGTCTCGCATATTAATCGATTTCGATTGTTTACAGGATCATGTCAGACCAGCCAACACGCATCAGACAGGGGAGAGAGTCCCAGACTGCGTCGGCTAGACGCGAGCGGGCGGCGGCGCAGCTGGCGTCGACCTAGGGACGGGGGCAGGGACGGGGACGCCGTGTCCGCGTTCCACAGGACTTGGTGGAGAGTTCATCTGCTTCAGGCTCTAGGAGTAGGCTGGCTCGGGTATCTTCTTCCCGCCAGCGAGAGGAGGAGGATGAGGATGAGGAGGAGGAGGAGGTCATACCGGATGTTGACCCTCCAGTCGGGGAGGAGGAGGAGCAGGAGGAGCAGGAGGTGGATAGCTTTCCGGGAGGGCCTTTTGACACTTCCCTGCTGATTCACTACCAGGATCACGTCGCTCGGCGGATCTGGGAGGGAGAGGTATTTTTTTTAACTTAGCCGTTTATTTGTCACCATTTTTTATAATTTTACCGTTTATTTCTCGCTTATTTGTTTTTTTTGTAACAGGAGAGAGAGCCGCTGAAAATGGTGAACCACGCCCGCAAGATTTTCGGTCTGTTTAAACCAACAGCTGAGTGGTTTAACGACCATGTGCGAGGTTCAGGGCTCAGCGGGCTCTGCATGACGGGGTACACCACCATCAGCACCGGCATGCAGGGGGCATTTGTGGAGCGCTGGCACAAGGAGACGTCCTCTTTCCACTTGCCGGTTGGGGAGATGACGATCATCTTGCATGACGTGCAGTGTCTTCTCCACCTGCCGATTAGGGGGCCGCTGTTGACCCACTCCAAGATCCAGAGGGTGGAGGCCATTGAGTGGATGACGCTCTACTTGGGCATGGAGCACGAGGTTGCTCACTTTGAGTGCGTCACGACATCTGGGCCTCATGTCCGGTTCACCACACTGAGCACTTATTTTGAGCACCACCTGGACGCGGCTGCCGAGGCTGAGGGTGAGGGTGACGAGCTGTTCACAGAGTATCACCGCGGCTGCGCTCTCCGGTGCTGGTACATGCATGTGGTAGGCGCTGCATGCTTTGTGGACAAGAGCGCCAGGTACGTCGACGTGACCTACCTCCGCTATTTCATGGACCTGGATACCGTTCACCAGTGGAACTGGGGGGCAGCTACTCTGGCATATCTCTACCAGAAGCTGAATGAGGCCTCCAACTAGAGGACGAGGCAGCTGGTCGGATCCTGCACTCTACTTACGGTACGTTTGATTTTAACACATTCTCGTATTTATTTATTTATTTATGTTTCGTATTTATTTTTAATACATTATCGTATTTGTGTTTCAGAGCTGGATCATCTCCTACTTCTCCCGCATCCACGGCTTCCACATCGATGCACGACGACGTCACCTGGAGGCCGTTCGCCGACTATGCTCAGGTTGTCCCCTTCGACGGGGTTGCTCTATATTCAGGCTGGTTGGCATGCGGGACCGGCATCATGGTCCGGTATCTCCCGGAGCGGTGCATGCGGCAGTTTGGGTTCGTGCAGATCATACCCAGGTCACCCTTCGAGGCTGCTCCCGACACAGTGACCAGAGTGCAGCTCACTGCCATATGGGAGGAGTGGCAGCATCATGTGGTACCGGAGGAGTACCGTCGCATGCGGGTCACCCAGGACTGGCACAGTGTGGAGGGGTACGTCACATGGTTCTACCGGGTGTCCCATCCTCTCTTGAGACTCGACGTTCCCGGCGCTCCTAGGCCAGCACACGAGGAGATCCTGGAGAACCGGCAGGCGGAGGATGACCACGCCATTGATCTCCTTCCGATCTGCCAGCGGATAGAGATGCTTGGGCGGGACGCGTTGCATCGAGGTGTCATTCATCAGGGCGGACCAGAGGCAGTCGCCGTGATGGAGATGATCGTCACTGATGCGGGCCGTGCTGCGGGGTACAGGCGGCAGAGGAGGGCCCAGGGTGAGCGGGTTAGGCACACCCAGTAGTGGTGGGGTTTATTCATTTTTTGATTTTGGATTGTATATTTAGCACACTATTTTTATTTATTTCGGTTTGTATATAATATTTTCATATTAGTATTTTTTTTTTTGTTTATTTATCATATTAGTGTTTTCAGTCTATCTATTGTTTATTTTATTTGCCGGTAACGTTTAATTAAAATGCGGTTGCGTTTAAGAAAAAACATAAAAAAAAAACACAGTTTCTGCATAATTCGGAAATGAACTTCCGAATTCACCCCCCATGAGGTGTTTTCGGATGTTCATCTCCGAACGCACCCCCCATGAGGTGTTTTCGGAGATGAACTTCCGAATCAAGGAAATTTTTTTTAAAAAAAAAAAAGCGCTTCGGAAGTTCATTTCCGAAGCAGGGGTAGTTTGGGAATTTCGCTGGGGGTGACCCCCCATAGGGAGGTGGGTAAAGAAATTTTCTAAAATAATGGTTTATACCACCAATATATACTTGTTTTTTTCTAACCAATTCAATAAAATTGCATTTTCTTTTCGCTTTTCTGTCCTTTAATTTCCTTCCATCGTTCCGTTTACCCTTTCCTTCGATCGCACATTTGTTGCACAGTTTGAACCCCAATATTAAGAT
The DNA here is from genome assembly GCF_029867415.1 of Vicia villosa. Taxonomy (NCBI): domain Eukaryota; kingdom Viridiplantae; phylum Streptophyta; class Magnoliopsida; order Fabales; family Fabaceae; genus Vicia; species Vicia villosa. Next base: position 129,685,396 of record NC_081183.1, read on the forward strand.
ACTGGATTTGAACAATAAATTGGAGCTCATACAAACTTTTTTTACTTGCATTATAAGAAATTGTGTGTACACCACACTTGATCATAACTTGACTAGCAAGTAACAACCTTAACTAACTTTTTAACCAATTTATAACTGAATTTAACCACTCATAACAATCTAAGTAACTTTGTCTTCATGTTTCATTCCCCCTTACCCATAAATTGAAGGAATATGCCAACTGATCTTAAGACTTGACTGGTAACAACTTCATGTATCATCTTCAACTTTTGTAACAGAGTTTGAAATGGTAGATGGTGCCGAGATTTTGTGAAGAAATATGCCAACTGATCTTAAGACTTGACTGGTAACAACTTCATGACTCTTGTTGTTTGTTTCATTCTAATAATGTTATAATCTATTTTAAGGTGTTTAGTTATCTCATGGAAAATTGGCTTGGTTGCAATGTAAAGAGCACTTTGATTATCATAATAGATAATATGTGTTCTAATGCATTTGACTTGAAGATCCTTCATGAGATAAAGAACCCATTATAATTCATATATTTTAGTTGCTAGTGTTTGATATTTCGTCTCTTATGAGGATCTTGAAACTGTTAAATGTTTCTTTGTTCTCCATGAGATTAATGAATTGCTAAGATTAATGAATTGCTAAGGAAGAAACAATGTCATGAAATAAATCTCTGGGTGTCAAGGCATCTTACCCAATTTGCATCTCAGTATCCATTTAGTTGGATTGTTGAGTCTCTAGAGACCATTATGACGGTTTTCAGGTACTTGAATACTCTATAAGCTTCATTGAAATAAGTGACAATTGGAGCAGATAGAAATTGGATTAATTCTTGTGTACAAAATGTAATGTCAGGTCTAGTTGCATTCAAATATGTCAACCTCCCTACATGTCTTCTATAGGCCGGTATATCTGGATATGGATCAGTTCAACCTTGATGCAACTAGACAGCAAGGTCAAATGGAGTTGAGACTGGCTTGGATAATGGAAAGCCTGAGTTTTCTAATAAGTCTAGACAATATTTTCTCGAACACAAGGATATTTCTTATTTTAAATGTGTTATTTGAAAGCCTATAAATTAGTTCAGTTTTCCCAGGTCTTTGATTATGAATGAATTATGTAATGCTTCTTTGATGGATTTAAATTCTTGCAAATCATTCCCTATGATTATCACATCAACAACATATACTGAGAGTGAAAGATGAGGAGTGGTATTAACAAATAGATAACGGTGTGCTTTAGCTTACTTGTGACGGTATGTTGTGAGAAATGTAGTAAGTTTCTCATGCCATCTCCTGCTACCTTGTTTAAGCCTATAGAGGGATTTCACAATGTTACATACTTGATTAGGTTAGGAGTGATGACATCACGTGGAAAATTTATATAGATATCTTCTTAAAGATCACCATGCAAAAAAGTGTTGTTTACATCCAATTGATGTAAATGCAAATGGTTGAGTGATTCCAAATCTATCATAGTTTTGACATTTGTAAGCTTAGAAATTAGAGAGTAGTTGTCGACAAGACCTTCAATTTGCTGGTAACCTTTTACCATTATTTAGCTTTGAACCTGTCAAATGAACCACTGTGTATGTACTTGGTTTTATATATCCATATACAACCATTTGGTTTGACACAAGGTGCAGATCTCATTCTTCTCTCCCATCTACCTAATTTCTATATTTCTTGATCTATTCCACTTTCGTGGTTAAATCACTTTCGTTTAACATGTCATATTAACATTTTTTTGATTTGAATCATTTGATTCACCCCTAAAGTAGAAGATAAATTATATTTCCTCCACGGATTACAACCACCAGCAGATAGGTAAAACCACTAAGCAATTGATGATATAAACATTATAGATACACTTACAATTTTAAATGCAACAGATTCGGCCTTCACTAACTCATCACCAAAGCAATCTGAATACACAAGAGAAATAAATCATAAATGGGAAACCAGTACAAAATAACTGAGGTTAAATACTAATTATGTAAACAAGAACTTTACATGTCACTTAAAAAAATCTTAAGCCGTGAATAAAAATACCTTCAAATTTTGAAGGATCAAAAGTAGAATTTGAAGACACACTCATTTCACTAATATCATCATCTTTGTCGTCATCATCTGAAAGTGTATGAAATGACTAAATCTGAAAAATAAATCAATCAATAGTCCTAAACAATAGCTCGAATAAATTGAACATGCATTATCATTTTTGGCTTGATTATCAATACAAGTATTAAGCTTGGTAAGATATCCTCATCCCTCACTCATACTTTCATTACTAATGACAACTTTATTTTTTGGAGGGCCAATGAATTAGATGCCAAGAAGCTTCACACTATCTTTGAAAAGTATCAAAACTCATCTGGTCAACTTATCAACTACAACAAATCCACTCTGATATTCATCTCCAAGGTGAATGAAAACACCAAAGAGTATATAGCTAAGCGGATGCCTATGAACAAAGAGAATAAAATGGGTATCTATCTTGGTCTTCCGACCCTAGTTGGTAGATAAGAAAAGAGTTCAGCTACATCTTATACAGAATTCGTAAAAAAGTAAATGGGTGGAAGGAGAAAAAGTTGTCTATACAAAAGGAGAGACCAAACACTCCTGATTGTGAGAGAATGAAGAAGATGTGGCAGAACTACTGGAGGATAAAGATTCAACTTAAGATTACAACCCTTTGGGGGCGTATCCTTACCAACACTACTCCTACCTACAATGCTCTTAGCAATAAAGGAACCAAATGTCCCATTTTTCGCCCTTTATACCTCAAGCAGGAGGAAGCACAGAACCACATATTCCTTCATTGTTAGAAGATTAGAAGGCTTTGGTTTGGTTCTATCCTAGACATCAAGATATAAGACAATGCCGACATTAAATTTATTGACTGACTTTAGTATGTTATAACCAACAGTGATAAAGACACCCTGTGAAAAGTGGACACTTACTTGTACTGCATATGGTGGGCCAAAAACAAAGAGGTTTTCAAATTCACTACCATTCTTATAGAGGAGATTCTAAACTACGCGGACTACCTGATGAACATAAACAACAAGAGCCAGAACAAAGAGGATAGTAAAAGAAAAGATAACAAGATATAAAACATACCCTTGCACTAAGACCAACAAGAACACTAGCAGGGAGCAGCACACCGGTGACCTTAATTCGATGACCCATACCAGGAAGGATAACCCTCTGAAAAAGGTACTTGCGAGAATAAAAGGAGGAATCAAAACAAAAGGAAATGAGAGGATACGAGTTACATCATAAACATGGATAAGAAATAGATGGATACTTGAAGAAATACCAAGATGCATACAGACATTATTGAAATCCAGGAAGCCAAAGACAATGTCAGTGGTAGAGCTTACAAGATTAGGATTACAAAATCATCAAAAAAAAACATAATAACAATAAGAAAAGGAACTGCAAATATTGGATGAAAGAGCATTAGCATTCCTGAAAAAATATTGGATGAGTTCTCCATTCTTTAGGTAGACCATTGGTATTTGCATTTGGTTGTGAAACTTCTTCTTGTTGTTCCAATGGTTTGACATTTGTATTTGGTGTGAAACTTCTTCTTTTTGTTTCGGTGGTTCTTTATTGACATCTTTTGAAGAAATTTCTTGAGGAATCTCTACAATATCATCATCATCATCATCATCATCATCACAAGTAATAATATCCTCCTTGGAGGGGTTAGATTCATCAAAAGATACATGCATTGATTCTTCAATTTTTAAAGTTCTTTTATTATATATTCTAAAGGCTTTACTAGAAAGAGAATAATCAAGAAAAATACCTTCATCGGATTTTTCATCAAACTTACCAAGATTGTCTTTGTCATTGTTTAAGACAAAACACTTACATCCAAAGATGTGAAAATACACAATATTTGGTTTCCTTCCTTTGAAAAGTTCATATGGAGTCTTCTTTAAGATAGGTCGAATATTAACTCTATTACTTACAAAACATGTCATGCTTACCGCATCCGCCCAAAAATATTTAGGAAGTTTTGAGTCGCTAAGCATCGTTCTTGCAAGTTCCACAAGTGATCTATTCTTTCTTTCCACTTCTCCATTTTGTTGAGGAGTCCTTGGTACTGAGAAATTATGAGATATTCCATGTTCTTCGCAAAATTCTTCAAACGAAGCATTTTGAAATTCTCCACCATGGTCACTTCTTATGGAGGCAATTGTTAATGACTTCTCATTTTGAATTTGCTTTGCATATTTCTTGAACGCTTTGACTTCATGCTTACTTGCTAATAGAGGTATTAATTCTATCTCTAAGTTAACTTGTGTGTTCTGTGGCAATAATCTTGAATCGTCTTTGCACTCTTTGTTGGTTTGTTGTATCTCTGAATTGATGTGGAAAGATATCGTCGAGTGGATTGGTTTGTTAGATTATAAATCGAAGAATTTTAAGGATAGCTTTTTGAAGTATCCCCCTTTTGCAAATCTAAAAGATTAAAAAAAGGCAACGAAGGAGTAGTGTGGTTGGCCATTTATTGGAATATTTGAATCGTGAGGAATGAAATTGTTTTCAGAAACGATACGTGGAATATTCGAGATATTGTTTGGGGTATTAAAGTTTTGGTTTAGAAGTGGGCGTTTATAGGAAAAATTAACCAACCCAATTGTAACTTTTACGAATTTAACAAGAATCATTTGTTTTATCTGTCATAAGTTTCAATTGGCGTGTAATTTTTTTTCCGGAAATTTTCTTCTCCATTAATTGTAATCTTGCTTGAGAACTTCGGTTCACCGTTTCAATATATTATTGCTTATAGAAAAAAAATGATACTTGACTTGCATGTTAAGAATTGTCATTAATTCATAATTTCATAATAATGATCATATAAAAGATAAATGTTAAATTGTCATTGACTAAATTAAATTATTTTACAAGAGATAAGTGGTCTCATGTAAACTAAAAAACTAGTAAAAAATGCGAACGTCTTTTTAGAGGAATTTTTTAAAAAATAATTTTTTTTTAAATGTGAATATTTAAAATATTGAAAATTGAAATGGTCAACCTTTTATAAACTATTTTGTAAATCCTTATCTTCAAAGATAATTATTCTTAAAAATAACATATTTTATAATAAAAAAATTTTTCGCATTTTGAGGGGAGCACACAAAGCAAAGAAAAGATTTGTCTGCCTAGTATTAGATAGAGTCAAAATAATATTATATTTTAAATATTTGAGTTAAATACAATAAATTTATCTCATATTTTTTAATATTTAAATAATATTGTTAATTTTCTTTTTGTAACCATGTTAATTATTTTGTTATTTGTTATAGATTAACAAGGTATACACACGAGAATTCTCTCCCAATTGAAAGTTTTTTTTTTATAAACAAAACTTAAATAATCAAAATTTGAACAATTTATTTAATGGTTTAATTTTTTTTCTATTTAGACCAAATTATTATTGGTATTATTTATAATTTTTATTAATATAATATTTTTAACTTTTTTTGTATCCACTTTAATCATTTTGTTATTTTATATAGATCAACATATTTTGGGTTCAAAGTATACACACCAGAATTCTCTCCCAAATAAAAGTTTTAAATAAGCAAAACTTAAATATTCAAAATTTTATTTAAGTGATTTAATTTTTTTACTATTTAGACCAAATTATTATTGGCATTATTTTGATATTTTTATTAAATAAATTTTTCTTTTTTTTGCAAATTACCATATGCAAAATTTTCCTATATGTTATATAGGATATATTCATCAGTTTTTTAAAAGAGGACAAAAACATGTCTTTCAAAAAACGTGGTTCTAATTTTTCGCTATCTTTCAATGCCAAAAAAATTAATAATGGAATTGTGAGATTAGTCTTGATGCTATTATTCCAGGTAACTTTTTTACATATTTTATTTTCTCTGTCATTTCCTCTAGAATTTCTTTGGAAATGAAGAAAATTTTAAAAATTATAATCTCAATCTTCTTTGTGGTGATATACTCACTAAACACGCAATGATGAACATATAGTTTCTCCATTCCTCTTAGATGTGTGATTTTAATTTGAATTTATTATTTTGTTAATTCATAATAGTTAGAATAATTGATTTTAAATATATGTTTTAAAATATTTCGACACTTTAAATTTTAAACTCGCAATTAATCGGGTTTGCTATTTTCTAAGAATGTGTGTTTTGGAATTAAAAGAGAGAAGAAACAAGAGCTTCGAAAAAATAAAAAATTTAAAAATATTAAAAAATAATAGTTACTTTTTGAAAAATAAATTTGTTTAGGATGATAAATAAATATTTTTCATTGATTTATTTTTCATTTTCAAAACACTATAATAATTTTAGCTATATTTGAAAAAAATTATCCAAGACCCTCCAAATTATTCCCCGCTATAAATTTATAGTTCCTTCAAAATAGAAGAATTATGTATAATTAGTAAAATATATTTTATTTTTAATAGATGTTTTAAAATATATTTGCAGTTTAAAATTTTAAATCACTATTAAACTAATTATCGAGTTTGCTATCTCCTAAGACTTTGTTTGTGAATAAGGGAGATAGAGAAGAGAGGACTTCTTAAAACTAACTTTATAAAATATATATAGAAAAATGTTTTACTTTTTTTGAAAGAATTATAGTGTATAGAGTGCTAAATGAATGTTTATCATTAACATATTTTTTATTTTTGAAACATTATTACAGTATAAATTATATTTGAACAATTTATGTTAGCCTTCTAAGACGCTCCAAGTTTATCTCCTCTTTTTTTAAAGTCCTCCTTTCACTTATCATCCAAACTCTCAAACAAAACCTAAATGAACTATTTTAAAAATTGATCTCGATTCTATCTAAATTCATATTGTCAATTCTTCAAATATCATATTGGTAATTGATTTTTTCAAATATGTTCCTACTATGCTTTACCAATCCTTTTGGGACACTATTGGAGAAGAGATCACTCACACTATCTTACAGATCCTTAATGATGATAAGGACCCCAGAGAGATCAACAACACATACATTTACCTTATTACATATATTTTCTCTTGATTCTGTTGAAATAATTATTAAAGAGAAATAATTATTAGAATCTAGGGTTTATGATATATAAAGGGTATGAAATACACGATAATTATAGGGTTTATGATATCTATGGTTTATAGGTGAATATGAAACGCTTGCAATGCATTTTTGGTTAGGTTTGTGTTTTTTAGGGATATCTTTTATGTGACATCTATTATCATAGGTTAAATTTCTCCATTACGTACATTATCCCTTACTTGACATCTATCATCATAGGTTAAATTTCTCCATTACTTGTCAATATTTCAAATTTTATTGATGTGTCACTCTTGAAATCTGAAAAGATACGTTTTCCTGTTCATCTGCCATTAATTGTCTTGGTTATTTATATACGTCTACTTCATAGTCTCTTCTCATTCTTAGTTCTCACTCACTATTTTGCTTCTTCTTAACTTTTCTTTCTCCTATGGTAGTCAAAATGTTTCACGGAGATGAAAATTTGCTTGAAGTCATCTGTGAGAAACGTCCTAGCATTATGTGTACTGACACCCTTCTTAGCACGTGTCTAGAGAATCAAGGTTGGTCTAGATATGCTGCAATGCTTCGAGGTCCTATTTTTCCTAACATTGTAAAGACCTTTTGGCTTTACGCACCTGTTAGAAGTGATGGTAGTCGCATCACTTCAAATATCCTTGATATTCCCTTTATGATCACCCAATCCTCTATTGTTGAAGCTATCGGGTGTCCATCTGAACCTCACTTGTATGATCATAGGAGTTTGTATCACACGGCTAGCACAGTTGTTCCAAATTACTTCAGTACCTTTAGGTGAGCTCTAAACAATCCATAGAATCTTAAACTTATTGCTAAAATATGGTTTCGATTTATCCTTACAAATCTTCACCCTAGAGGAGAATGTCTCAATGTTTTATCCTCAAGGGATAAGTTTCTTATCTTCTGCCTTAGAAAAAGCATTCCAGTCAATCTGCCATCCATCATCTACAATCATCTGAAAGAATCCATTTTGGCCTCCAGACACTCTCAACAGTCCTTCATTCCTTACGGACGTGTCATATCTGCTTTACTTGAAGAACTAAAGTCATTAGAATTCTTCGACGAGCAGAACTCACAAATGGAGACTTATTGTTTGATAAAAGATATGATGTCTTTGAAATCTAGTTTGTATCTATGTATGTCTCTATTTTCTTATTATGCTAAGTTTGTACTTTTTATCAAACAATGAAATTTTTAATTTTTGTTTCCTATGTTTTTCTAATTACGCTTTCACATATAATTAACTTTTTAATTATAACAATAGGGGGAGAAGAGATGATAATTTTGATCCTCATTGCTTATAAAAAGCTTAGAATATATTATTAAAGGTACAAATCGATAAGCATTTTCTACTCAGTTTGGAGAACTTTATTACTCTATGATAAAAATATGCTCAATTAGTCTTGTAATACACAAATATTATATATCTTGTTTGAACTTCCTGAATAAGTTTTATATATTGTTAGGAGAAAAGTTTTACTAATGATAATTTCTACTTGATGAAGTCATGCTGCCTAAGGTTACGGGTTCTAGATTCTAGATACGGGTAGATGGGTACAAGTAGCTTTAGTTGTGTTTCTTCATATTTATCAAATTGTAATATATGCTGATTACCTCACTCTGTATTGGTCCAAAAGCATTCTATTTGATGCACATTTTTTATTAAACAGCTTATAAAATCATATCCCTGACTTGAAGTTGTTCATGGCAGGCAGAATACACAAGCAAAGCAGTGGCACAGAACTTAAACGAATGTAAGAAGACTAAATCTTTATCAGTTAACTATGGGAATACATTTATTTTCCTTCCAGTTTATTTATATAATAATATTTGAAAATTTTACTTCCACTTTATTTAAATTTTAGTTTCTAAAATTTCGTTTTTTATAGTAAAACTTAGGAATTTCTTACCTCACCTTTTGAGATTCTTAGACACCATATGCATTTTTAAAAATACCCATTATTTTTTAGGTGTATCTTCGAACACACCTTTTTTTACTCAATATTGATTTGTTTTGTAGGTGGATCTACGGAAACATTCTAGTTATGTATCTCTGAAACTATTTTTCATAAACTCGCGCCAGTTGAGATAGGACGGACAGGCATTGAGGTAGATTTCTTCCCTGAGAGGTCTGGTGTCAGGTGTATACTGGATGACATTATCGAGGTGACATAGGGGGGCACTTATGTACCGCAGACATCGTTCCAGGACGTGTGGGATAGTAGACAGTAGAGGAAGAGGAGGCGGCATAGGAGGTGATAGACGCAGAGGAGGCGCTAGAGGCAGAGGAGAGGATGCAGATGTTGTCCGGCACACACAGTAGTAACAGTGGTTATTATTTTAATGTTTATATTTTGATGACATACTATTTTTTTGATGATGTTTATGACAAATGACTATTTAGATGATGTATATGATGTATTATTTTGATGAGTAGACATATCCTTATTTTAATAATGATATTAATAATATTTTGACCTCTTAGTAAAATTTGTCGGCAAAATTAATGAACTAACACTACTATGTGACAGAGATTTTTTTTTTTTAAAAAATTAGGTGATTTCCATAATGCCTTTTATTTTTATTTTTCATCTTTCTTAATGTCAAATTGACTTTTATTTTTCATTTTAATTTATTTAAAAAATTTATGAGTTAAAACATATAAAGAAAACCAAAATGTCTCAAGTTAAATAATTATTTATATTATGTAATAAAATATTATGAAATAAAATTTAAAATACTTAATTGAAATATTTATTATTTATATATTATGTAACAAGTATTTATTTAATAGATATATAAAATATCTGTTTTTAAATAACTATTTTAAAAATAATTATTTGACTTAACACAAACATAAATGATGCTTAATTAATTTAATACACACATAAATAATTATTTAAAAAAGATTTATTTGAAAAAAGGTATTTTAAATATTTATTATATAATATTTAAAATAAATATTTCAAAATAAAAAATTGAAATAAAAAATAAAAAAAATCAATTTAGAATATAAAAAATTAAAAATTTTAAAAAAAGTCAACATGGTTCTTCATGTAATTAACAAAAATAAGAATACTACGTGGCAATGACAAGCCATAAATTGTGCTAACTAATTTTACTACATGGTCAAAATAAATGAATTTTAAAATTGTAAGAAAAAAATTTATATATTTTTAAAGTTTTTTAACAAAACGCACCCAAATATCATAACAGAAATTGTCTATTAATTATAAAAATAATTATCACACTTGAGACAAGTTGTGATTAATGATATTTGACTTTATTAACTTAAAAATACATATGCAAATGATGAGATAGAAAGCTCTCCTCCTTCTCTCTTAGTTTCTTGATGGTTCTGTTGGGTATTTCATGGTGGCTAAGGAGTGAAAATCGACGGGGAAGAAGGTTTTTCGCAATATTGTTCAACGGTGGAATTGTTACCCAAATAATAAAGGTCGTTTAAAGGAAGAAGAGGGATTTTAGTGTTTATCTTTTTCTCTGAAATCCCAGACAAAATCAGGGCTTCAGACGTTTATGAGCTTTTCAGATGTACAGGTGATGTGGTGGAGGTGGTGATTCCACCTGGGAGGAACAAGTTGGGGAAGAGATATGACTTTGCTAGGTTCAAAAATGTTGTTGATTTGAGGAAGCTAATAATGAAGTTGGACAACATTCATATTGATGGTAAGAAGATACATGCAAATCCACCTCTTTTTGTTAGGCAAATGGGTTTTGGGGATCCAGGAGGAAAGGTGAGGTTCAGAGGCTAGAGGGAAGCAAGCTTCATTCCATGTGAAGGCTAGTTCAGGAGGCGCTTTTGGTAAGGGAGTGATGGGAGGGGTTTCGTTCGCGGAAGTGGTTATTAAAAGGGTTCTGGCGCAACATTCTTATGTGTCTGCTTCGTTGAAGTTTGTTTCTCTAGAAGCCAACAGAGTAAGGATGTCAAAGGCCTTTGTTGGAGTGGTGCTTTTCCTAGGTTCGTCTTATTCCGTCCAAACGATTTTCAATATGGAAGGTATTTTCTCTATGAAAGTTACTCCAATATGGACATTGCCACAATTTTGGTTAGAGTATCTTATCCTTTTGATTTAGAGGATACTTTGAAGGTTGAGATAGACGGTGTGGAGTTCATTATTGTGATGTAGGAAGATAGTATGGCCCGTTACTCATTATTAAGAAGCAACCTGAGGTAATGTTAATGGAGACGGATTCAACTAGTTCGGAAGAGTGTTGGGATAAAAATGGTGAGAGCTTGAGGGGGGAGGAGGATGATAGTAGCAGCTATTCTTTGGTGTCATCTCAGACGGAGGAGCTCAGGGAGGAAGGAGCAGGGAAGAAACTGGTTCAAGTTAAGGATAGAAGTTCTGATTCTGACCTAATCTCTAGCAGCTTTACGGAAAAGGAGGAATAAATTACGTCCTTCGGTACTTTTGATGGTGCTCTTTTTCGTGCAAAGGAGGTAGTTTGTCAACTTGAAAAGGAAAAAGTTGTTTTTCAGGAAAGGTCTTTTTCAACCGGTTTAGTGGGGACCAAAATTGGATGCTCACTTGAAGAGTTGGGTTCTAATCCAGTCATAAATAGTGATGGACACGTGTCAGGAAAGAAAAATTTAAAAAAGAATTAAATTCAAAAATATGGGAGAAGTGGGTGGGTCAAGTAGTAATTCTAATTCATTTCTAAAGCCCAAAAGGAAGGTAGAGTTAAGTGTTGGGCATGGTGTATCTTCTAAAGGTAGCGTCAAGGGCATATTTTGCAAAAGTAACCAAGTTCCAGTAGCATCTCATGGTAGCGGTTCAAGCAACAATATCTGCTATTACAATGAACAATTGGTGGAGTTTGATACAATTAGATGCAATTATAGGCACGTGGAGAATTTGGGGGCAGAGAGGTAGAGATTTATTATGGAAGGCAATCGAAAGTTTGGATGTAGTGCCTACTGAATCACTGAGAGGCTTTAAGAAAAGGATTTAGGAGCTTGAAAATTTAAACATAGAGAATAAGGAAAGAAGGAAGGCGATGTTTAGAGTATCCAAATGATAATTGGTTCTCTTAATATCAGAGGGGATGGTAGTTTTGTTAAGAGGAGAAGAAATTTCCATATAATCAATTCTGCAATGGCGAATATTTTCTTTCTGCAGGAAACAAAGTTACGCCCGTGCTCGGATGTGCATGTTAAAAGCTTATGGCCTAATGAAGTAATTGACTACTCTATTTCATATTCAGTAGGGTTGTCTGGAGGGTTGTTAATCATGTGGAATGTTGGGGGATTGAGGTTTTATGTAGTTTTTGGGGAGTAGGTTATCTGGGTATAATGGTTTTATGGATGAACAAATTGTTCTACATATTCAACATTTACTTAGGTTGTTCGATGGAAATGAAACGTTCCCTGTAGAATAGTCTGTTAAATCTGAAATCAAAATTCACAGATGGAGAGTGGATTATTGGTGCTGATGTCAATGCGGTCAAAAACACTAGGGAGGATATTGTTATCCAATTTTTCAATTTTTCAGGTTTTATTGAGGATATTGGTCTAGTTTACATACCTTGTAAAGGTAAGAGAATCAGCTGGTTTAGTGGCGACGGTTAGGCGAAATCTAGGTTAGACCGTTTTGTCATACCCCAAAATTTGCCTTCCTCTTTTCATCTCCAATGCCTCAAGTTTCAAGGGTTTTCTCAAGTCACCCTCTCCTAATCGAGGATCTCAAAACTAGGGTTTGCAGTTTATCAAAGGAATTTGAATTTCTAGGGTCTCAAATGGATCCCAAGGTGTCTCACATATATCAAGGCACCTCTATGTCAATTATCAAGCTTCTATTCCAAGGATTGCACACTCAATGGCTCAGATGATCAATAATCGACTATGCTGACCTAAAAGTCAACCATAGTCAAAATACAGTCAAACTTCAAGATTTTGGGTCAACATCAAGTATGTGAGGTTATATCCATCATTTGATCAAAGGTTGATCATGATTCATCAATAAAAACTCAGAAATGAACAAATTTCAAAAGTTCAAATTAGGGTTTTTTATAGAAAAAGTCAACTCAACTTTGACTGGGCATAACTCTCTCATACTTTATCATAAATTCCTCAATCAAAAACTATTCTGAAGGAAATTTGATTCTCTACAACTTTGTCTCTCACAAGCCAAGGCTAGAAATGCTTCATTTGAGAGATATGGTGCAAAAGATTATAGGTCCTCCGAAAAGTCAACGAAAGACACCTTTTAGGTCAAAGCTCATAACTTGAACATGGAAACTTCAATGGAGATGAAACAAAAGAGAGTGTTTAGAGGACTCTTTGAGCTTTCTAAAGAGTCCAAGAATATTTTCATATGTCAAAAATTGAGCAAGATACAAGTTGTACAAGATAGGCGATTTTGAGGAAATGCATGAGATGCAAAGTGAGCAAGTTTGATTATTTTGACTAATGGGCCTATAAATTTCAATTCTCCACGTGATCCCAAGCTCAAGAAAGGCCCATTAATCATATGAATTTTATATATGATTTTTATTTTATTTATATTTGATTTTATTCATTTAAAATCAATTTAAATCAAAATAAAATCACATTTTTATGAGATAAATTTGTATGATTCATGTTCCAAATATTTACTCAATCCAAATTCAATCCAATGGTCAAGATTAAATGGAAAACATGCATAGAATAACACAATGTCCAAAATAGAAAGATTTTATACAAAATCTTTTTTTTAATTTTCATGTGAATAATTACTTGATTATTTTCAATAAGATAAAACCCTAATATAGGTGATATATATTCTAGATAATTGAGGAGAAGAGGGGGACGAAAGATTGGATAAAGAGGCTAGGGTTTCTAAGGCACAAAGTTCACCAAAGCTTGACTTTTTCGTTTTCCTGGTTGCAACGTGTCATACCCCAAAATTTGCCCATACAATTTCTCTTATACAAATTCAAATCGATACACAAAACTCTAAACATTTCCAAATGGGCCTATATTCTTTTCATCCAATAGTCATCTTAAGCCCATGCACGACCCATATATCCTTCTACCAATTTTTAGTATTTATTTATTCTATTTATTTTGAATTTAATCATTTAAATTCAATTTAAATTGAATAAAATAATAGTAAGAATCAAAGATTATATGTGGCTTCAATTTTGATTTAATATCTCATCAAAACAATAAGGGAAATAATTGGAGCTCATTTAAAGAATGATTGGAGAGACTTGGTACAAGATTAATATTTTTTTAATTAAATTTCAATCAAAAATATTCTACACTCAATCATATCAATTACCAAGATTTGAAGCTATTTTGTTGACCTAATCTGTGCTTTATAAAGAGGCTGCAAGGTTTATATGAGGGAGGCGGGGACGAGATTCTGCAGCTTCATGACCCCTAGCAAACTCAAAAAATTCGAAGAAAAAAGTGAACTCGATTTGGGAGATTGAAGCAAGTCCAAAGACTCTTAAAGATTGAATCGTATTCCCAGACCCTCTCTGAAGCTTTTCCAAGCGTTATCAAGGTGTGGAGCCTCTGAAATCGTGGTCATCCCTCACGGTTTGTTTCCCGATTTTTTTTAGAATCGTTCGCATTAATTCATGCGTTATTAACTGGTTGTGATTGCATATTATTGTTGTTCGTGATGATTATAATGTGCCTGGATGTTTCGATTTGAGTTTTTGGACAAGAATAGCCATATGCCATTGTTAGGGTTCATCACCTTTAGAATGGGGCTTTTCGGTTAGAGGCGATTTCATGGTAAATTAATGACTCCAATCGATCCGTGAGGCTATACCTATATGATCTGGATTATTAGTTGGTATTTTTTGGAGTTGATTTGCAGGTGTGGAGGTCCAAGACATGTAGCCACAATGCAAAACCGTAGGTAAAAGTCCCTACTAGTTTGCAGAAAAATTGAATGAGGAAGATGAAGTGCAGGCGCGTAAATGTTGCAATTTAAATTTTAACTTGATTTGTTTTATATATATTAATGTTATGGAGTTGTTATCACGAAACGAATTCAGTACAGACGGCGAAGCATATGCATGCGTAACATCAGAGTCGCGGGTTCGATTCCCAGCGACGTAACAATATTTTTATTACTTAGTTGATTTCAGATCCAGTGCTCTTGCCTTAGACAGGGTCATGGTGCACCCTTTGTTCACAGTCGTCCGATTCTTGATGCGCCAGATCTCACGCTTCCGAAGGGACAAGAACACCATAGACCCTCAGCAGGCCGCTACACATGATTACCAGCTAAGAATTCTTTAATCTTTTCTTTATTTTTAATTACACAACTTCTTTTTTTTTATTTTATTATATATTGTTTTGTTTAAAACTCTTTTTAAAATACCTCCCTATTCATAAAAGTTATTCTAATTTTCTTCTTTTTTTATAAAAATAGAAATAATAAATATTTTTTAAATATTAATAATATCTTTTATTTTGATTAAAAGAATTAAATTAATTATTTAATCATTTACTTAATTATCACGATAAAAATATATATTAGGATTAGACATTTAATCGAAATTTTGTTTTTTTTAATCTAATTAATTAGGTTGAAAACCAATAATTGATTAATTTGGTTTTTTTATTTTATTCTATTAATCGTGGTTAACTTGTGCCCTAATCAGGGTTTACGAAGATCATCCCATACACTAATTTATTTCTTTTCTGTGCCTTTTCAGGGTTAGCAATATGATTAATCCCGATTACGCGCCTGATCCAAAATACGAAGTTAAGTACTCTATTTAATTTCATTTAAATATTTTTGGTTTATTTTTAGAATTAGGGTTTGTCCCGCCTTCATTTTTTTCTCTGCCTTGTTCCTTTTCAGGGTTAACCCCGAGGCTTCCCGCTAACCATATCAGATCAAATCAAGCTAAGTACTTTTGTTTATTTTATTTTAAATACATTATATCCTTATTTTTAGGGTCAACTGTGTTCGCCTTCGAACCGATAGATGCACTCACCCTATTTTGTTTGCCTTTTCCAGGGTTTGTCAAATTGCCAAAGCCACGAGTATCGGTAACCCTAAACTCTAACCCTGATATTTGCTTGTCTTTTATTATTACTTGTGTCAAACCCTGATAAGGAATCCGCTGGTTACAATTTCCCGCCCCCTTTATTGCTTTATATTATTGCGTGGTTAGTAATTTAGGGAGTGCAACCTTGAACTGAATTAGAGCCATTTAATTATAAGATAATATATTCCGAATTGAATCACGTGATTGGTGCACACACGCACACTTTTGGGTAATCTCTCTCTGTTGCCTGTTGCCTGTTGCCTTGTTGCCTTGTTGCCTGTTGCCTTGTGTTTTTGCAGAATAAGCCAAGTCCCTCGAATACGAGGATACCTCAGCCATGTTGCCTCGATAAAAAGGTCACGACTCTAAATGATGCTGCCTTCGATACACAAATATGACCTCGACCCTCGGAAGTTGCCTACGGAAAAAGGCTGAGGTATCTTCTGGCTGCCTACGAATAAGGCTTATTCTGATCCTTGCCTTAGACTACCTGCCCTTCTATGGCATGGGACAGTCTTATGGCAAAGGATGCTTCGATGACCCTTCAACCTCCAAACGAAAGGCTTCCTGCCCTCTTATGGCAAGGATAGACCCTTTCATTCTAAAAGGCTAAAAAGAGACCTATCATCTGAGTTTAAGGTAATTGCCCCTAATTGCCTTGCAATGCTCATCTTTAATATTCTTTCTCACAATTCTTCGAAAACTGGCTACGCTCATTTACGAGCTAAAGTCTACTTTTTCTTTCATCTACCTTTTTCTAAAAACAAACGAGCAAGCAAAGCAATTAAGAGCCCATGGAAAACCATGGATGCAAAGGGTGCCTTACACCTTCCCTTTGCATAAATTACCCCCCGAACTTAGATTTCTTTAAAAGGTTTTTTTTCTGTTTCTTTTAGCCTTTCTGAATTTGTTTGGATAAAATAAAAGTCGGTGGCGACTCATGCTTAACCGCGACATTTAGATCGATAAAAAGTCAGTTCACCGTATTACAGAACTGGCGACTCTGCTGGGGATGAATTTCGATAAAAGAGGGGTTACCTTAAAAGTTTAGGAATCATTTAAATGTTTTCTATTGTTTGCTTTGCTTGTTTTATTTTTCAGGGTTGTCTTGGGAAAATTGAAGGACGAATCCTATTCCCGGATTCAAGAACACTTAAGATTAGGAGCGGCATAGTCATGGAGACCCCCCTTGTGCATGCTTGGGGTTGGTCAAAATGAAGTTCGCGCTTGAGTTAGGCCTCCACTGGTTATTGTGTACCTCTTTTGCATGAGAGAGGTTTACGCTTGTATCTTTGGGTGCGTCGGAGCTCAAGGACCTTTAGTCACCTTTAACCCATCCTGACTTTTAGGAACGTAGTGGGAGGGCTATTCTTGGTGCATGCCAAGTTATGGTCGCTACCCGATACTACAGCTCAGATAGGTTTCTTCCTAAAGTATCATTGCATGGTATGCATGTACCATGTTCGAGGGTGCTTTAGAGGGGGCTGACAATTCTGGGTCACTTGATAGAACCCGTTGCTGAAATCTCTTTATCCATAGAAATACCCTTGGGAAAGACACCTGATCAGACTCCATGCAAGCCTTAAGCCAAAAATTGTGTGACTTGTGTGACTTTTGTGACTTGTGTGACTTGTTTATGTTTACTACTAACCTTCACTTCCCTGCAGGTTGTGTTGAAAGGACTTGTTTGTCCTTACCATCTCACACTAAGTCTAACGAACTGCATTCGCATAACATCATGACATCATGACATCATAAGCATAACATGATTTAACTAACCCTTTCAAGGATCTTAGGAATTTAGGGCGCATAATTTCAGATGCTCTTATCAAGGACTGAATTCCTATCTAGGGGCAAGAGGATTTATTTTCCTCTGATCACGTACCTTCCAATTCAAAGACACCATACCTATCTAGGGGCAAGAGGATTTATTTTCCTCTAGCCACGTACCTTCAAATTCATAAGGATCCCGAATCAGAGGCGATGACCCACTCGATATGGTGAGCTTGATTCTCAAAGAGGGGCACTCACAAATGAAAGTCAGATTTCTTCAGACAAAGACGCGACCAAATCATTTTCTAATGTTGCTAACTAAATGCCTAAAGATCCTTGAAAATATTGCATTTGCATTCATAACATCGCATAACAGGTTTCTTACAATAGGTCTCTCATCCTTCCTCGCTGTTTATTTCAGCATCATGAATCTCGAACAATCAGTTAAGGATCTCCAAGCTCAAAACACTGAGTTCCAAGCCTTGATTCTGAATTTGTCCAAGGGGCAAGAAGAGTTGAAAGCCATGCTGACTAAAAAGAAGAAGAAGAAGGGTAAGAAGACTCTGGTGAAAAAGCTTAGACCGATCTTGCAACTCAGGAATGCCGAAGCCTCTGAAGACAGTGATGAGGATGAGCAAGATGGTGATGCTAGTATCAAAACTGATGCAAAAAGTAACCATGATTCTGCCAAACTCTCTGAAGAAGAAGAGGACTATCACCATGAGGATGAACATCCTGACGATAAATACAAGCTGCTTGAAGAACGTATGAAAGCCGTAGAAATTCAGAAGATACCTGGACTGGATTTTGAAGAACTGGGACTCGTTCCTGAAGTCATTATTCCTCCAAAATTCAAGACTCCCGCCTTTGCTAAATACGATGGAGTTTCATGTCCCAAGTTGCACTTGAGATCGTATGTAAGAAAGATTCAACCTCATACTGCTGATAAGAAACTCTGGATCCATTTCTTTCAAGAGAGTTTATCTGGAACTCAACTCGAATGGTATTATCAGTTGGAGGGTACCAACATCCGTACTTGGGAAGATTTGGTTGTTGCTTTCTATAAGCAATATCAATACAATTCTGATCTTGCGCCAACTCGCATGCAACTACAAAGCATGACTATGGGACCCAAGGAAAGTTTCAAAGAGTATGCTCAAAAATGGAGAGATCTAGCTGGAAGAGTCAAACCTTCCTTAGCTGACAGAGAGATGGTAGATATGTTCATGAATACACTGACTGGCCCTTTCTATAGTCATTTGCTGGGAAGTTCATCATTTGGATTCACTGAGCTTATACTGACTGGAGAACGTGTTGAAAGTGGTATCCGAAGCGGAAAAATTCAGGTGACTACTTCTTCCGGTACTGTAAAAAAGTCATACAATGGGAGGAATGAATCTGACACTGTTGGGGCAATTTTGGTCTCTAATCAAGCATCGATACAACAACAAAACAACCAACGTAAACAAAGCACATCCAAAAGACAATTCACAAAGATCAACATGTCTTTGACTCAAGCGCTGCAACACTTGTTGAAAGCAAAGCTACTTATACAGATAGCTCCTCATCCAAATCCCAACACTTCCTCCCCTCGCTATAATCCCAACGCGAGGTGTGCATATCACTCCAATAGTCCTGGACATGACACTGACAACTGCTGGACATTGAAGAATAAGATCCAAGACATGATCGATGCCGGAGAAATCAAGTTCGATCCTCCTGCAACTCCTAACGTGATCACTGCTCCCATGCCTAATCACAACAAGAGTGCTAATACTGTGGATGGCTAGAAGGATGGACTTTAAGATCATTAGTTTTACTTCCAGTTGCAATTTCTTTTTCTTTGTTTGTTTAAACATTCGACTTATGATAGACATCATCTGTTTTAATAATCATCATTAGTGCATTGCATATGTTTGTCTTGAGTAATTTATTTCGCTATCACTCATTTTAAATTATGTATTTACTTTGCATATGTTTTATGATACTCAATTCCTGCTAAAGCTGTAAGCCTTTTGAGGGAGGATGACGAAAACGATACCGCAACCTCATACCGTATGCTTTTGAACAGACTATGCTGACGATGTACAGGCAGTGTTTCAATTCCCAAACAGTGGAGATATAAGGATGATATACCCTCGTCAACCCCTTTTGGGCCTAAGGAGTAGAAGTTTTCTTTTTGTACGAAAAAACCGCATTTTTAACCTGGGGCAGGGTAGTTCTCAGTTAATTTGGCTTTGCATTCTATTTTAAGAGAAATCATTCAGTACACCTTTCAACAAAGGTTCCAACCACAAGCGTTCATCCGCACACATCAAAGAAGTGTTGGAGATGTCAATCAAGAGCCAAAGAGGTTTCATCAATCATTAAACAAGGCAGTCAATATCTTTCAAAAGAAAAAAAAATGAAAAATGAAAAAACATATATACAAAGAAAAGCCTAAGTCAAAAATCAAAAGATGACTTAGGCCAAAAAAAAAAAAATCAAGGCATCCCGCTGACTGTAAGTACAAAATAGACAGTTCAGGCAAAAGCTAGGGATATCAAAAAGATGAAAAAAGAGAAGTCAATAAATTCCTGAACAACACGATGTTATGACTACTAAAAGGAAGAAGTGACAGCCATCTCAAAAATTCTCTCTGCTTGTGAATCATCATCATTATCAAAGGTGCAAATCCAAAAGTCTCTTGGAACCTGAATGCATAAGCCGAATTAACTGAGTTTAGGACTGAAGATCATCACGAAGAGGGGTGGGTATAAATAAACTTTGAGCCTTTATCCTTTGTTTCTTAAACCGTGAACCAAGCCACGTTACAACCCTTGAAAGTCCTAATTGAAGCATGGTTAGTTCGAAAGCATATTGTTACCAAAAAGGTATCCTGACTCCTTAAGGTTACCACAAATGCCGAGTTGATATTTCAAACGTCACAAATATCATGTTTTTACAAATATCACGTTTTTACATCCCTTGTTTTGACGTTTTTCAAAAACTCAAGACAAACGTATGCATTGCATCTCATGAATTCATTATTAAACATATTTTGCTACATAATTTCAAATGTTAGCAACAGAAAGAACTTGCACAGGGTACAACTAATGACTGAAAGTTATCCCGACAGACAATATTACTCCACGAAGCAAGGTCTCCTATATATACAAGGGGCATGACACGTTTTTCCAAATCAATCTGGGGCAATCAAGTCAAGATTCCAAGAATCTCTCAAAAACCCAAACAGTCAGGGGCATCATCCTAAGTTTACGATTACTAGGGGCATGTCGCCCATAGGGCACATCTCATAAAGTCCTCGCGAGGCGAATCTTTCCAAAGTTCCTACTAACTGGGGCAAACCTACGCAAATCTAGTTTGACATCTTGATCAACATTCAGCGGCGTGTCCTAATTAAATCCAGGAATGGTAGGTACCATAATACTAGGGGCAATGATCAAAGCATCCATGCGTTCCCGTAATTCCGATTTCACAAGATCATATCCCCACAGAGTAATCATTAAGAAGATATCTTCAAACACTCTCGACAAAGACATGGCTCCCCAACAAAGTTTACATCTTCAACACTGCTGGTTCTCCAACACTTTGCTCTCCTCCAACATAGGTTACTAATACTTTTGTCCCCAATCAGGGTCCATCAAGTTACTAATCATCCCCAAGCAAGAATCATAAATCCCCAGCTAAACATCTTCAAGACAAGATCAAACATCAAAATCACAATAATACAGAGACTTATTTTCTCAAAACACTCCAAAAGCATCAATCATACATCATATATTCATACATTGCATACATTACCTCATAATAAATTCATACATAACATACAAGTTTCTCATTTATTTTAAGAGACTCGTCACATAAATACATGCATCATGGCATTGCATGCTGCTAACTTTGTCTTTCAGGTAAGTTCCCAAGCAGACGAGTATCATCAACAAATCATTCCAATCAGATATACATTCCGGAAGCTCGAACCCCGGACATTCTGAAAATTCCAATCAGATGAACATTCTGGAAGCGTGACCCCCAGACTTCTGAAACATTCCAATCAGATATACATTCCGGAAGCTCGAACCCCGGACATTCTGAAAATTCCAATCAGATGAACATTCTGGAAGCGTGACCCCCAGACTTCTGAAACATTCCAATCAGATATACATTCCGGAAGCTCGAACCCCGGACATTCTGAAAATTCCAATCAGATGAACATTCTGGAAGCGTGACCCCCAGACTTCTGAAACATTCTTATCAGATATACATTCCGGAAGCTCGAACCCCGGACATTCTGAAAATTCCAATCAGATGCACATTCTGGAAGCGTGACCCCCAGACTTCTGAAACATTCTTATAACTCCCATCTTTTGACACTCATTCAAGACACAATTCAGAAACAATCCAAGATCTAATTCAGTTACTACGAACGGTGCTGACACGATCAATCTCCAACAAATATTTCCCAGTGGATTCAGTCTAACGTACGACTCATCCTAAGTATATTCTTCAGATACGGTTTAACTACGACGTATTCTAATTCTCAGGTCTATCAAGCCGGATGGCATCTTGAAGCCCATCTCCGACCAAAGTCCCTACTTCAGCTAGGGCAAATTTCTTGGTATTCTAGTGTTCAATCATCTTCCACCTTCAGATACCGACTGGCATACAAACCACTCTACATCTTCAGGTTTAAGATAATTGAACAGGGGCAGCTGTCATACCCCAAAATTTGCCCATACAATTTCTCTTATACAAATTCAAATCGATACACAAAACTCTAAACATTTCCAAATGGGCCTATATTCTTTTCATCCAATAGTCATCTTAAGCCCATGCACGACCCATATATCCTTCTACCAATTTTTAGTATTTATTTATTCTATTTATTTTGAATTTAATCATTTAAATTCAATTTAAATTGAATAAAATAATAGTAAGAATCAAAGATTATATGTGGCTTCAATTTTGATTTAATATCTCATCAAAACAATAAGGGAAATAATTGGAGCTCATTTAAAGAATGATTGGAGAGACTTGGTACAAGATTAATATTTTTTTAATTAAATTTCAATCAAAAATATTCTACACTCAATCATATCAATTACCAAGATTTGAAGCTATTTTGTTGACCTAATCTGTGCTTTATAAAGAGGCTGCAAGGTTTATATGAGGGAGGCGGGGACGAGATTCTGCAGCTTCATGACCCCTAGCAAACTCAAAAAATTCGAAGAAAAAAGTGAACTCGATTTGGGAGATTGAAGCAAGTCCAAAGACTCTTAAAGATTGAATCGTATTCCCAGACCCTCTCTGAAGCTTTTCCAAGCGTTATCAAGGTGTGGAGCCTCTGAAATCGTGGTCATCCCTCACGGTTTGTTTCCCGATTTTTTTTAGAATCGTTCGCATTAATTCATGCGTTATTAACTGGTTGTGATTGCATATTATTGTTGTTCGTGATGATTATAATGTGCCTAGATGTTTCGATTTGAGTTTTTGGACAAGAATAGCCATATGCCATTGTTAGGGTTCATCACCTTTAGAATGGGGCTTTTCGGTTAGAGGCGATTTCATGGTAAATTAATGACTCCAATCGATCCGTGAGGCTATACCTATATGATCTGGATTATTAGTTGGTATTTTTTGGAGTTGATTTGCAGGTGTGGAGGTCCAAGACATGTAGCCACAATGCAAAACCGTAGGTAAAAGTCCCTACTAGTTTGCAGAAAAATTGAATGAGGAAGATGAAGTGCAGGCGCGTAAATGTTGCAATTTAAATTTTAACTTGATTTGTTTTATATATATTAATGTTATGGAGTTGTTATCACGAAACGAATTCAGTACAGACGGCGAAGCATATGCATGCGTAACATCAGAGTCGCGGGTTCGATTCCCAGCGACGTAACAATATTTTTATTACTTAGTTGATTTCAGATCCAGTGCTCTTGCCTTAGACAGGGTCATGGTGCACCCTTTGTTCACAGTCGTCCGATTCTTGATGCGCCAGATCTCACGCTTCCGAAGGGACAAGAACACCATAGACCCTCAGCAGGCCGCTACACATGATTACCAGCTAAGAATTCTTTAATCTTTTCTTTATTTTTAATTACACAACTTCTTTTTTTTTTATTTTATTATATATTGTTTTGTTTAAAACTCTTTTTAAAATACCTCCCTATTCATAAAAGTTATTCTAATTTTCTTCTTTTTTTATAAAAATAGAAATAATAAATATTTTTTAAATATTAATAATATCTTTTATTTTGATTAAAAGAATTAAATTAATTATTTAATCATTTACTTAATTATCACGATAAAAATATATATTAGGATTAGACATTTAATCGAAATTTTGTTTTTTTTAATCTAATTAATTAGGTTGAAAACCAATAATTGATTAATTTGGTTTTTTTATTTTATTCTATTAATCGTGGTTAACTTGTGCCCTAATCAGGGTTTACGAAGATCATCCCATACACTAATTTATTTCTTTTCTGTGCCTTTTCAGGGTTAGCAATATGATTAATCCCGATTACGCGCCTGATCCAAAATACGAAGTTAAGTACTCTATTTAATTTCATTTAAATATTTTTGGTTTATTTTTAGAATTAGGGTTTGTCCCGCCTTCATTTTTTTCTCTGCCTTGTTCCTTTTCAGGGTTAACCCCGAGGCTTCCCGCTAACCATATCAGATCAAATCAAGCTAAGTACTTTTGTTTATTTTATTTTAAATACATTATATCCTTATTTTTAGGGTCAACTGTGTTCGCCTTCGAACCGATAGATGCACTCACCCTATTTTGTTTGCCTTTTCCAGGGTTTGTCAAATTGCCAAAGCCACGAGTATCGGTAACCCTAAACTCTAACCCTGATATTTGCTTGTCTTTTATTATTACTTGTGTCAAACCCTGATAAGGAATCCGCTGGTTACAATTTCCCGCCCCCTTTATTGCTTTATATTATTGCGTGGTTAGTAATTTAGGGAGTGCAACCTTGAACTGAATTAGAGCCATTTAATTATAAGATAATATATTCCGAATTGAATCACGTGATTGGTGCACACACGCACACTTTTGGGTAATCTCTCTCTGTTGCCTGTTGCCTGTTGCCTTGTTGCCTTGTTGCCTGTTGCCTTGTGTTTTTGCAGAATAAGCCAAGTCCCTCGAATACGAGGATACCTCAGCCATGTTGCCTCGATAAAAAGGTCACGACCCTAAATGATGCTGCCTTCGATACACAAATATGACCTCGACCCTCGGAAGTTGCCTACGGAAAAAGGCTGAGGTATCTTCTGGCTGCCTACGAATAAGGCTTATTCTGATCCTTGCCTTAGACTACCTGCCCTTCTATGGCATGGGACAGTCTTATGGCAAAGGATGCTTCGATGACCCTTCAACCTCCAAACGAAAGGCTTCCTGCCCTCTTATGGCAAGGATAGACCCTTTCATTCTAAAAGGCTAAAAAGAGACCTATCATCTGAGTTTAAGGTAATTGCCCCTAATTGCCTTGCAATGCTCATCTTTAATATTCTTTCTCACAATTCTTCGAAAACTGGCTACGCTCATTTACGAGCTAAAGTCTACTTTTTCTTTCATCTACCTTTTTCTAAAAACAAACGAGCAAGCAAAGCAATTAAGAGCCCATGGAAAACCATGGATGCAAAGGGTGCCTTACACCTTCCCTTTGCATAAATTACCCCCCGAACTTAGATTTCTTTAAAAGGTTTTTTTTCTGTTTCTTTTAGCCTTTCTGAATTTGTTTGGATAAAATAAAAGTCGGTGGCGACTCATGCTTAACCGCGACATTTAGATCGATAAAAAGTCAGTTCACCGTATTACACAACGATCAAAGGTTCATACTAACCTTGCCATTGTCCTCAGGAGACATTAGAGGGTAAGCAAGAGTCAAGGTACAGGTCCCTGAACACGTGAAGCCATGGCTTTATGATACTCATGGTCAAGCATTTTTCTCATCTTTCGTTTTACGTGTATATATTTGTTTCACTTCAATCTAACCATCAATTTGAGTTTACAGCATCCATTGGAGGATTTTTGAACCATCACATGCAACGTTTATGCCCGGATTCGCGAAATGCCATTGTTAGGGTTTAGGAGAAGCCCTC
Source organism: Vicia villosa (assembly GCF_029867415.1). Classification (NCBI taxonomy): domain Eukaryota; kingdom Viridiplantae; phylum Streptophyta; class Magnoliopsida; order Fabales; family Fabaceae; genus Vicia; species Vicia villosa. Next base: position 129,711,396 of record NC_081183.1, read on the forward strand.
CCTCGTTTTCATGGTTGCAACGGGTTCCAGACCAAACTAACGCTTCAATTAGACTCGCAAGACACTAAATAGTAAATCTGGGCTTTTGTCTTGTGTGGATCCATTGTTTCTTGTAGGTTTCGAAAGTGCAGAACCAGGCATAGGAGAAAACGCAAGAAAATCCGCAGCGATTTACAAAAGAAAATCCGCAGGAAAGTCTGGCCCTCAATCGGAGAATATGATGAACAGGGGTGGACCCACGCGCAGTGTTTTAATTGGATGGTCATAACTCTAGTCTCTTTCCATGCGCGTGCCGGCTTCTGATTCGCCGGTCAACAACGTCCAGGCACTCTCTCTTTGTCCCATTGGTCTGTTACATTCTCCAGGGACCCACGACTGACTCGGTTTGAAATTTTGTTCAATCATTACACTTTATCCTTTTTTATTAATTTCTATGGATTCAATAACAAATTGAGAAGTTAGCTCAAGTGGCAAAGGCATCTTTGAGGCACACTCCATACCTGGGTTCGATCCAGGCTGGGGTTATGTTATTTTTATTATTCACTTAACTGTAGATCCTACGCGCACTGCCTGAAGGTGTCCACCATACACCCTCATTCCCCAACCATATGATCTCCAATGATCCAGATCTAACGTCCAGGGATTGCACCTCCACCATGGACTTTCCAAGGCTGCCACACATGATCATAACCAGGTTTCTATACAATTTGTTTATTAGTATTGTTTATTTATTTATTTGTTTTGTTTAATTATTTAAATTAAATTAATTGTGTTTAGTTTAATTAATTAATTAGAATTAGATTAGAATAAATTAGGATATGGTTTTAGGATTATATTATTTTCTCCGATTACTCGATTATTTCGAGTTAATTAATTTAATTAATTTTAACTATAAAAAGCACAAAAAAAAAACTAGAAAGGTTTAATACATTAGGGTTCGCCCGATCCCATTACCCATTTGGCCTTCGATTAATTCTCTCCTCGACTCGACTAAATCTATTAGTCGCATTAGACGAGAGATAAAAAATACATAAAATTCAGAACACATTTAATTTGCTGCCCGCGACGATCAATCTATCGATCTGAGTAACCAGCAATACCTCTTAATCCGTTAGCTATACTGACCAAACCTATTGGTCATCGCATCTAACGGTGCCATATCAAATCAGGGTTGTACGCCCAAAACATCTAAAAAACACTAAACCACGATACTACGGATTTTCATCCTCTCGATCAGGCAATTCAAAATGCCTTGCAAAACACAAATTCAGAACTACGATAGGCCATTCAAAAAGCCTTCAAACCATTCAAATCAAATTCTAACTCAAAGGCGTACAACCCTGTCCCCGAACTACGTTGACTCTGATTCTCCCTAAGGAGATACGTAGGCACTTGGATAACCAAGGCGAGTCCCCTTCCCTAAAATCTCAATTTTTCCCCTATTCACTTCCGTAGCTATTAAACCTCAATATTTTAGCCATAAAACTGTTACCCTAGATTCAAAGCCAATAGGAAAGGGTTGAGGGTGCCTAATACCTTCCCTCGACCTGATTATAATAACTTACCCCGATCTCTATACTGCGTAGGGTTTCCTATTCGCCCTTCAGAATAGGTGGCGACTCTAAAAGTCTATTTTTAGGGCAGGTTGCTACAGCTGGCGACTCTGCTGGGACACACTATAGGTGAATTATTATGCTCCTAAGGCTTGAGAGGGTTTAGGTTTAGGTTTGTGGCAAACGGTTTAGGTTTTTGGCGAAATTTTCAGAGTTTGGCTAATTCGCCATTTTTAGGGTTTATGGTTTTTTTATAAATATTTAAATTTATTTATTTATTTATTTATCTGCCATTACATTTATTTACCGCAATTCCCTTATTTACCGCAATTCAATTAAATGTTTATTTATTTGAATATGTGTTATTTTATCGCATTCTTGGGATATATAAATTGCAGTTAAACCTAAGTGTGGGAATTATAATTAAGACCAGAGGGGAACTACATCGCCTACGAGTCTTGTTATAATTCCACTCAGAGTGGGTTAAATATTCGGAAAGGTCTGATACGAGGCTCGACCTTGTTGAGGGCTGGACTGGGTATTTAGCTGATCTCTCTGGGAACCTACCCCTAAAACTCGAACCTCATGGATAAATGAGTTATTCTAAAATCCAAAGAGACAAAAAGTCTCGGCGGCTACGAACGATCCCATGAGACCTTCTAGAACATACCAGTGGGAAGGGTAGGCACCCTAAGCCGTTACGTCGAACCTATGAACCTAGGGCTTATGTGCTTACATGCTTATTATATATGTGCAATTTATATACTGCGAATGCCTTGCATTTTAATTTTTGCAGGTATTCCTACGCATTCCCTAACCTGCAGGGACCCTATTTCTAAGACCATGTCCTTCCCACGAAGGACACCTCCATTTATGCACGTTGATTGGCCTCTCGATGGACATGAGACCTAGTGACTGTCATGAACGGTCACTCCACGCTTGCATCTACGCACTCCCTAGCCTGTAGGGACTTTCCTTTTTATATCCTTGTATTATTACAACTACGTGTCCTTCCCGCGAAGGACGTCTTCGTTTACGCACGTCAATTGGCTTCTCGATGGCCATGCGATCTAGTGACTGTCTTGAACGGTCACTCCGTGCCTACGTCTACGCATCCCTAACCTGTAGGGAGTTTCTTCTTAAATCTTTGTATTCTTACAACTACGTGTCCTTCCCGCGAAGGACGTCTTCGTTTACGCACGTCGATTGGCCTCTCGATGGCCATGCGATTTAGTGACTGTCTTGAACGGTCACCTCGTGCCTACGTCTACGCACTCCCTAGCCTGTTGGGATTCTATTTCTAAAAACGCATCCTTCATACGAAGGACATCTTTGTTAGCATACGTCAATTGGCCTCTCGATGGCCATGCGATTCAGTGACCGTCTTGAACGGTCACCCCATGCTTACTCCTACGTACTCCCTAGCCTATAGGGATTTTCTTTTGCATCCATGTGTTTTCACAACGACGCGTCCTTCCCCGAAGGACAACTTCATTAGCATGCGTTCGATTAGCCTCTCGATGGCCATGAGATCTAGTGACTGTCCCGAACAGTCACTCCATGTTTTTTTCCGCGCACCCTCTAACTTGTAGGGTTTGGATTCCCATCTATACATCTTTCATCTCTAGCCTGTAGGGATTTCACTTCATCCAATATCGTCCTTATATAGGTTGTGTTCCGCATAGAGAACCTTCCCACCAAGGACAACTTCAATGGTACACGTTGATTAGCCTCTCGATGGCCATGAGACTTGGTAATTGTCTTGAATGGTCACCAGCCGCTACCTTCTGCATACTCCCAAATCTAAGGGATTCCCATTGGTGTATCACAACATCTATCTTGCAAGGATTTCACTAGGGTCTAATGTCGCGTCTAAGGCTATCCCTAGGATTATACGTCACACGTCTGCATTGCATACAAGGAGTTACAATACAAGGAGTCTCTCGCACACGCATGCATTTGCATTTCCATGCATCCATACATTTACATTCGCATCTTCGCCCACATCCACACCTACCGCGCTAGCCGATTTCCCGAGACTCACAAAGAAAAAGGATCGTAGACTATGGAGAAAGGAGGATAAATTATTGAGAATGATCTTAGTCTTACTAAGGAAAAGAGGATGTCTTTTGTAACGCCCGGAAAATAAGTATATGCTTAATTTGGACGTTTGTGACGTTTATTGGAATTTTACCGTTTTTGGAGTCATTTCAGTCGGTATTAGTTCGGGATGGCAGACTAATATTTAATTGAAGGTTTTCATATTTTTGGTACTAGAAATATCATTAAGGTAATATTCCGCGTTTTGGGGCGTTTGAGCGATATTTGAGCGTAGGGGCATTTTGGTCATTTCCGCGGGATAAATATTTTCCTTATAAGAAGGAGATATTTGTGAGAAAGGAAAAAGGATGGAAAGAAAAAGGAAAGAAAGAAGAGAAGAGAGGAAGAAGAAGAGCAAAGGGGAAAAACAAGAGAAAATGGAGGATTCTCAACCGAATCGATTGCCGATCGTCACAATAGCAAGGTAAGGGGGTGAATCTAATTTATCTTGGATGTATGATTCTTATAGTCTTGTTCTTGTTCTTGTTCTTGTTTATTTCTATGCTTGACCAACAATGGTGGATTGTGATTTTTGTGAGTTTAGAAGTTATAAACATGACTTTGTGGTGTGTATGTGTAGTATGATGATAGATACCTTCATTGATCATGCTTTCTTTTCCATTTCTATGGCTTGATTGAGTTTGGATAAAAGTTAGGTTTTGAGATAGATTGATGAATCAACCATGGAAAGTTTGATGTTAGGTTGTTTCTATGGTTTGTATGTGTTGTATTGGTGTTATAATGATGTTTTGGAGTGGTTTTGGTGAGTATGAGGGGCTTGGAACCGTTCTGGTTCGTTCTGGTTTTTTCTGGGTTTACGCAGATCCGCTGAGCGGAGGTGGGTCCGCTGAGCGAAGGTTTTGTTGCAGAAAATTCTCTGCGAAGGTCCGCTGAGCGGAGCCGAAGCGGACGACAGCATTTTCTGTTTTTCCAAAACTTTGAAACTTCGTAACTCTTGAACCGTAACTCCGATTTTGTCGCCGTTCAAAGCGTTGGAAAGCTAACGCAATAACCTATATTATTATCTAATTAAATGATTCATGGGATGTAGTATCCCATTATTTTTATTAGGATCAAGTGATGAGTTGTGTAGTGTGTTCAATTATCCAAACTTTGAAACCTTGTAACTTTTGATCCGTAGCTCCGTTTCGTACGCCGTTCGAAGTGTTAGGAAGCTAGTTGGATGTTCTGTATGATAGTATAGGCTTGGTTAGCTTGTTATTAATTGGTCATGAGGTGTTGTTGATGAAAACACATAATTGTTTATATGCGCGATATGATTGGTAAATAATCATAGTGCTTGGTTGTAATTGTTAATGATGTGGGATGTAGTAGTGGTTGGTTGATTTTCATAAATGGTTTGTGAACTAGTGCATGATAAATCATGATGATGTTGTGGTGGTCGTTTTCTTTACCTCCCCGTTTCACTTGGGAGGACGGCACGCTAAACCCGTCACGCGAAATTTGGAAGGAGAATGCGCCCGTGGCGGGATGAATTTTATTTCAGTTCTTCCTACGATATCACACGAACTTTCTTATTTGTCCTACGAGTAGGAAAGGGAAAAAAAGATCTCAACTAAACCCTAGGAGTTTGCTAAGTGTGGGGATTTACACCTAGACTAGAAATTCTGGAGTCCGGGAGGTCGGTTATACATAGGGAAGTGTTTAAACACCCTACATATCTGTAGTACTCTACAGGAACCTTCTCTGTGTCATTGTGATTGTGTTTGCTGCTAATGATTGGGAAAGTTTCTCCTTTGTGTTAGGAGAAGGAATTGATTTGATTTTAAAAGACAGACAGATAGACAGACTGACTATTTTTTGGTATTTTATTAGCTCGCTGAGATTCCTTGTGAACCTCATGCCTACATATCCCTAGTGGAAGTCAGAGCTTAATGTAGTTCGGGGAACTAACTAGGGAAATTAATTGTTTTTGTGCCTTGCTTGAAGCTCAAGGGTGAAGCTTGGAATTAAATCTCTGTTTACAGTGAAGAGACATGAAATTATCTCTACAGAGAGGTATTTGTACTATTCTACCACAAACATTTTGAAAGAGTGACAGAATAACTGGATTCATTTCATTCAAGAGGGGGACCTTACTTGTGTGTGTGCAAGTATGCCAGTCAGATGCCTCTTAAATGAAAGAAAAATGCTCGTCCAAATTAGGGAAAGTGTACAAGTCTGGGGATGTGCCAGAGCATGTCTTTCAGAGTCCTAAATGGGAGACTTTGATTGAAATTGAAATTGAAATGTTTGTTTGTTTGAATGTGGTAGAGTAGTAAAAATATCTCTCTATAGAGATAAGCTATGTCTATCTACTGTATAAAAGATTTGACTTTAGCTGGCTTGTATGAGGCCCAAGCTTGAGGCTTTTTGATTGATTAATTGATATTATTGACTCTGGGAGATGACTCCACTGGGGATTAATTACAGGGTATTTTTGTGTTCTGTACAAAGCCCAGAATTGAGGCTGACTCTACTTAAGGAGACTCTATTTGTGTGCCTTGTACAAAGCCCAAGGTTGTGGCTAACTGTTGAGTATAATTGAATGAATGACTCTATTTTATGTGCCTTGTACAAAGCCCAAGGTTGTGGCTGACTTTAGCTAGGGGGAAACATTATTTTCTGCCTTGTACAAAGCCCAAGGTTGTGGCGGACTCTTAAATGAATTAAGTATTGATGACTATATGGGGAAAGATCCTAAGTGCTAGGAATCTTTGACACATGAAAGATATGGTTTATCTGCCTTGTACAAAGCCCAAGGTTGTGGCTACTGAGTGATGAAGGACTCACTGGGGAGACTCTATTATCTGCCTTGTACAATGCCCAAGGTTGAGGCTGACTCTTGACAGGGGAGTTTTATTGTTTGGGTGCCTTGTATGAAGCCCAAGGTTGAGGCTAACTGTTTTTGTTGGTTTTGACTCTACTGAGGAGATTTTATTTATTAAAAGACTGTTTTTCTTTGGAAGCTAACCCTTTCCAGGGATTTTGACTCAGCTGGTGAATTTGTCTGTTAAAAGACTGACTTTATCATGTTTCTTTGGAGGCTGACCCTTTCCAGGGGTTTTGACTCTTTTGGGGAAATTATCTCCTAAGAGAATGAAATCTATTTATTTTTTTGACATTTATTAATTGACTTTGGAGGCTAACCCTTTCCAGGGGTTTTTATTGGAATGATGGATTGATTTTAATTGACTTTGGAGGCTAACCCTTTCCAGGGATTTTTATTAAAAATAGAGGAGTGTTGGAGGCTAACCCTTTCCAGGGAATTTTATTGAAAAGTGGATGGCAGAAAGATTATCTAGTGGAGACTCTTTGTTTAAAGCCCAAGATGAAGGCTGACTCAATGCTGAGGATGACCAAAACATAGATCCTAGACTCTACTAAGGAGGATTGATGAAGATAAGGGTGACAGAGACTGTCCATGTCTCTCATTCCAAAAATGTACTCAATGTGAAATTGAGACAAACTTAGCTTGTTTTAAGTCTGGTTTAAATTGGAAGAAACTCACCAGGGTAGGCTAAAAGGTGACTAAAGACCTGTTCCTATGTTTATAAGAAACCTGATGGGTCCTTGTATACAAGCTCAAGAGGAAGCTGGAAATGCTTTTAAGAAGCCTGTGGGTCCTTGTACAAAGCCCAAGAGGAGGCTAATCGAGGGTCCTTGTTATAGCACAAGAGAAAGCTTATGTAGTTTTGAACTTATTTTGGCTCTAAGCAAATGGGTAAGAGGTTTCACCGGGAATAATTCCTCTTTGGGTGGATGTGTCCTATATTTTGGATTCTAAGGTTTTTGCCAAGATGTTTCACCGGGAATAATTCATCTTGGGGGTTTGAACTACAGATCTCTAATTAGGAAAGAGCCTTCACCGGGAAGACATTCTCAATCCCAGGTCATATTCCTATAATATATATATAGTTTAACTGTCCTAAGGTTTATACTCAAACGTAGTTCTAAACTAATATATGCACAGTTTATATTTGACAGTAATTTAAATAAAGACTGTAAATTGAAAGCTTGTAAAGCCTAACCTGGATGGAGTGGAGGCCATTGAAGAAGTATGTACAGAGCCTCAACAGTAATTTTTGTTGTTTTTGTTGATAACAGTTGAATGTATATGATAAACAGTTAATGGTTTTTGAAAACAGAAGAAGTGAAGATGGACAAAGGTCACATAGGTATCTGAAGAGTTTCACCGGGAATAATGCCCTTCAAATACCAGAAGAATGTTTTGAAAACAGAAAGAAGATTTTGAAAATACAGTTTTGAAAACAAGCTAAGAAGAGAAGATTTTTGGGACTTACACTCTATTAGAGGCCCACTTAAAAATGATTTACTGTTTATGAAAACAGTTGAAGAAAAGATTGAAATGATATAAGGTTTTGTTGTTTTGAAAACCTTAATCGTCTGTTTAATCGGAGATTGAAAACAATTTTGTAGATTGACAAAAGTCAACTTAATTAAGGCAAAGATGAAATCTATACCTAATTAAGACCTAAATAAATAGGGTTTTTATCATAACATTATTCACAAAGTAATTAGGTTAAAACAAAATGAATATATATATTTTAAAGTATTTAAGAAAACATTTAAAACATACTATTTTAAACCTAATTAAAATACATGAAATAAATAATATTTTTATGATTTTTTTTATTATTTATAAAATATATATATTAATCAACAAGTGTTTAAAAAATGAAGTCAAAATGAATTAATTTGATAAGTTAAATAATTGGTTAAAGTTGTGAAGGAATTAAGTTAGAAAAGTGATAAAAAAATAGGTTTTGGTCCTAGCAAGGCTTGAACTCACGCCCTTATAGCCATACACTCAAAACAACACCACTGAGCCAAACGCCAGTTGGTGACTATAACACGCGCGCATTTGGTTTTGTTTTGAAACAAGTTAGAAAAATCTGAAAAAATAAAAGGATGAAAAAGTCTGGGGCGAGGGGGATTCGAACCCCAGACTTGTGGCATGATGATACTAAGGGCGCATGTGTGGCCACTAGGGCAAGTTGTTTAGTCGTTAATAAAACGCATACCATTCAAAATAAAATAAACCCTGCCCTGAGAATTCAAATTTGCGCGCCACCACCATCTTCGTCTTCAACCTCAAGCTCTCCATTTTTGGATTTCTGAACTCACTCGTTTCTCAACCATTTGTCATGATGTAAACACGAAACTTGCTCTAATTTCACTCACGATTCTAAATATGTAACTAACATGAACTATCATTAACTACATCTAACTAATTTATCAGAAATCGTGAAGAACCCTAAAATTTCAAAATCAAATTAAATGACTATACTGAAAGATAAATGGATGATGATAGAGGGTTTTCAATCCTCTGATGATGCTGAACAAGATAGAATCGAGCTATTTCACAAAAGGTACTTAAATTAGAGAGGTGAAGTTCAGAAACTTACCTCTGAAAATGGAGATCGTGAGGATGATTGAGAGCACCTGGGTTTGAATGAATGATCTCAATAGCTTCCCTGAGACTCAATGATGCTAACTGGATGCTTATTGTAGCCTGAATCCTTCTGAATTGTTCTATGGACCTCCCTCGATTTGAGCTTCAAGTGGACATGGAGGTTGTTGAATCCTGAGTTACAGATGAGCTGCAGCCATCTGGTTAGCTTCACTATGACCTGAGGAGTGTGTCTGGATGATTGGCTTGCTTTGAAACCTTCTGAATCACTCCATGGACCTCCAACTGCAAGTGCTCCAAAGTGAGAGCAACAATGGTGTTCCTCCACCTACAGAAGTGATCCAGGTGCTTGGATCACCTCAAATGACCTCCCTTGAGATGTTAGAATGCTCACTTCCCAAAGATAAGCTTTGGTTTGAAGAAATCGATTCTTCTTGCCAAAGAACTTTGAAAAACAATGAACAAGAGGAGAGAAGGAGAAAGCAAGTAATATGGTTGCTTTGGTGTGTTTTTGAATGAGGAATGCATCTGTATTTATAGGCAAATGGATCAGTATAGCTGCAGAGGAGTGAGCTTCCTTAGTGAAGTTGATTTGCTTTCTTAGCCATGAAGGAATTTTGCAAATATCTCTTATGCAATGATGAGAATTTTGATTCCATTTGATCAATCCCCTAGCCCTCGATTTTGCTTGATCTTAGGGGACAATTCTGAGCCAGAAATGAGCTCTAATTGGTTGGTGAGAAGATTCCTTGGGTGATTCATCAATTTGCCATAAATTCACAAATGTAATCATTACATAATCACATGTTCTTGTTTTTTAGAATCTTCTTCAATCCTTATGGCATGGTGAAAATGAATGCATGGCATGGTTTCAGATGTGTTATGGGTCGTGTAGCATCCATAAGAGAGGTTATTTGCACAAAATTTGCAAAGTCCAAAAGTGTCCATGACCTATAATTTTACTTCATGAGGCCAACTTTGAACAAGCATAACTCCTAGCTCAAATTGAATTTGGAGAAGGTTGAACACAATTTGGAAAGCCCTAAACATCTACTTCAAATCATTAGTTTATGTCTTCTTCAGAATCATTTGGGAAATTTGTGAAAAATGAGCCCAAAGTTGGATGAAAACTAGGTTAAAACACTTAGAAAAATTTCTAAGTGTTTATGACCTAAACTTCAAAATTTCCAAAACTTCATAAATGGTTGATCTTTTGAAAAAAGTTCCTTTGTAAGATGTTGTTTTATTTTGCAAGATCTACAACTTTCATGTTGGAAGTTTTTTGAGTTGTGTAGGTGAAATTTTGAGATCTCACCATGCCTTCAAAAACCCTAATTCCCGACTTTTCGCTCCTTGATGAATTTCTTTGAATTTCTTTGGCCAAATGACTTTGACATCCATATATTGATGATATTGATCTTTGAAAGTCATTTTTTGACCAAAAACCTTAAAAGTCAATGATGATCCTTCACAGTTGACTTTTTCCTGACAAAGTGAATTTTTGGGCTTTTGTGTAGAAATAAGATCTTCTCCACAAATGGATGATATAAATGGATTATATGGAGGTAGTAGAGATCCTTGAATCATGTCTTGAGTTTTGGATTCATGCCCTGATTAGAAGTCAACTATCTTGGTGAATTAGGTCAAAACCCTAATTTGTCGACCATGTGAAAGTAATGACTGTAGACTTTGAATTGAAGTGTGATGTCCAGTAGACCTTGTAATATGAGTTATTTGAAGATGATTGATGTCTTTGAATGACCCTCTGAGGTTTTTTAGGGTTTCCCAAATGTGATCCCTGATTTCAGTCCTTGATAGGCTCAGAACCCTAGTCTGGCGACCTGAGTAAACCTGTACTCATATGACTGGATGTCTAATCAATCATAGATGAGAAAAGTGAAGTCTTTGAGCCTCATGATTGTATTAGGGACTAATCCTTGTATTGATTGATCCTTTGCCTGAGCTTTCTTGTCTTTGAGCATCCTCGATTAGGTACCAGATGGAGAAATGACTGCTCTGGGTACTTGTCTTGACCTGATGAAAAATCCTGAAGATATGTCATCTCAGGGGGGTCAAAAATTAGGGTATGACAGATGCCCCTATTTAAGTTTCTTTTATCTGGAGGGAGAGAGATTGAGATCTCGATCTCTCCTGCGTAAAAGAGACTTAAATATCAAAGAATGCCCGAATTTTGGGCGCTCCTGAGATGTTGTAATTGATAAAATCTTTGCATGATTTGATCCCGTTGTCGCACTTGGCGGGGGATGAGGAGACAAACTCCTGTAGAAATACTTGATGTGGATTCTGGTGAATGGATGGCAATGTAGGATGCGCAATCCATCTTCTTTAACTAAGTGTTGATACTTAGAAAAAGGTAAACAACCTCTTCTCGTTTCGGATGTCCATATCTCGAAACTGGTCTCGGTTGTGTTTGGACAATATCTCAGATAAAGAGAAAATTTCCAACGGTTTGTTTCCTCATCAAACTTCTCATCAGCACTTGGAGACGAGACGCCATTTGACGGTAGTAAAGAAACTTCAAAGGTTTGTTTCCTCATCAAACTTCTCATCAGCACTTGGAGATAAGACGCCATTTGACGGTAGTAAAGAAACTTCAAAGGTTTGTTTCCTCATCAAACTTCTCATCAGCACTTGGAGATGAGACGCCATTTGACGGTAGTAAAGAAACTTCACCATCTTCCCTTTTGACTTGACGTCTTTGAAAGATTGTCATATGGGCCCATGATCTTTTGAGGGGCTAATGACTTCGTTTGAAGGCGGACGAACTGTTTTCGGGGTGAAAACTGCCATTCGTCAACTGATGCCTGGGGAATCAACGAACTATTTTCCTAAGAGGAAAACTGCCATTCATCGACTCTGTGGGGAGTTAAGCATCCCAGAAACAGACAAACTGTTTGAAGAAACTGCCATTTGTCGATCTCTTGAGTATTTAACAGACAAACTGTCTTTTCTTGGGAAAAGACTGCCATTTGCCAATTGCTAGGGGAACAAACTGTCTTCTGCCGGGGAGAGACTGCCATTTATCGACCCTTGTCATGAAAGAAAGTGAGCAAACTGTCTTCTGCTGAAAGAGACTGCCATTTGCTGACTTTGTTGTGATAGAAAGTGAGCAAACTGTCTTCTGCTGAAAGAGACTGCCATTTGCTGACTTTGTTGTGATAGAAAGTGAGCAAACTGTCTTCTGCTGAAAGAGACTGCCATTTGCTGACTTTGTTGTGATAGAAAGTGAGCAAACTGTCTTCTGCTGAAAGAGACTGCCATTTGCTGACTTTGTTGGGGAATCTGAACTATCTTCTGGATGAAGACTATCATTTGCTGACTCCGCTGGGGAATCATTTGTCGATCTGCTGGGAGATTCTGAATTTTTTTCTTTGACGAAAAAGAAGGTGGCATCTCTCGACCTTGCTGGGGAAATACCAGACCTGTAGGGAGTTCCGGAATGTGAAGCAGACTATCTTATCTGAAGAAGACTGTCGAATGTCGCTCTGCAGGAGATTCTCGGTTGAGGAATTCCAAAAGTGAACAAACTATCTCTTTGAGGGAGACTACCATTTATTGACTTGCTTGGGGAAATCTCTCTACATGGATCGTTGTCTTGAAGGAAAAAGTTTCTCCAGGACTTGCAGGGGAAACTTGAGTTCATGCCCTCATGACTCGGGCATTCTCATGATTAAAAGCCTTAATTTGACTATGCAGTTGTGATGTAATGTATGCATGAATATTATGACAATTATAAAATGTAAAGTGAATGTGAATAGAATTGTCGCGGATGTGAAATCCTATGATACGACTGAAATTCTTGTGGATCAGAAGATGTCCTCTTCTTGGAGTTCGAACTCTCTCGGGAATATCTGGTTATCAGTTGTCCGCTGTTTGAAATGAGTAATATGAATTGAAGTAAAGATCCGTCATCGGGAGATGTTCGCAAAGCGACCTCATGGGGAAATCTTGGTTCCCGGAGTCTCAACCGTTCTTGGAGCAACTGTTTGCATTCTTCCTATTGTTTGTAAACCTTAGAAAGAAATTTCACCTTTATTTTTGCAAGTAAATTCATTTTTATTTTATGAAAACATTTGTTTCAAGAAAATGACTGTTTAAACTTAAAATGCATTTCAAGAAACTGAATAAGACTAGATTGCAAAGGAAAAGCACAAGGCTCAAATTATTATATATGGAATGGTAATCAGCCAAATGCTTGATTCCATGGAGTATTTACAAAGTTGGAAATTGGTAATTTTCGGGAAAAGGGCTACGATGAAACGTGACGACCGTTATCTTTCCCTTCCACTCCAAGTTGCGCTGTATTCGTGCTTCGTAGAAGATGACCTACTGCTGATGAATACTCCGCTATGGATTTTGAATGATCAAGTTTGTCCTGAACACAGTTACTTGCCATATATCCCTAACTTTTGCGTAAACTACCCCTTTCGGGTTTTAAGTTTACCGGGATTGATTATTATATTTTTTATGTCTCTAATTTTTGCCTGAATCGCCCTTTCGGGTTTTCGATTCACCGAGACGCTCTTTTTTGCCTAAGTCGCTCTTTGCGAGTTTTCAACTTAGCGAGCTGTTCTTTTGTTTATTTAGGCGAAGTATTTCTTGACTGCGTCGACGTTCACAGGACGGGTGAATTCTTCTCCATCCATAGTCGTGAGTATTAAGGCTCCTCCTGAGAAAGCTCTCTTGACCACGTAGGGGCCGTCATAATTGGGAGTCCATTTCCCTCTCGAATCTGTGAGAAAAGATTGAATCTTTTTGAGTACAAGGTCGCCTTCTTTGATTGTGCGAGGTCGAACCTTTTTGTCGAAAGCTTTCTTCATTCTTTGTTGATATAGCTGTCCGTGGCATAAAGCTGTCATGCGCTTTTCTTCGATTAAGTTCAATTCATCGAATCTGCTTTGACACCACTCGGCTTCTGTTAATTTTGCCTCCATCAAAACTCTCATTGATGGAATCTCAACCTCTATAGGTAGGACTGCCTCCATGCCATATACAAGGGAGAAAGGAGTTGCTCCAGTCGAAGTACGTACTGATGTACGGTAACCATGAAGAGCATACGGGAGCATTTCATGCCAATCTTTGTAAGTGATGACCATCTTCTGAATGATTTTCTTGATGTTTTTGTTAGCTGCTTCTACAGCTCCATTCATCTTTGGTCTGTAAGGAGATGAGTTGTGATGTTCGATCTTGAATTCTTCACAAAGCTCCTTCATCATTTTGTTATTCAAATTTGACCCATTGTCAGTGATTATCTTGCTAGGAATGCCGTAGCGACAGATGATGTGATTCTTGATAAACCTGACGACAACTTGTCTTGTAACGTTTGCATATGAAGCTGCTTCAACCCATTTGGTGAAATAGTCTATGGCTACCAAGATGAAGCGATGTCCGTTGGACGCTTTTGGTTCGATCATTCCAATCATGTCGATTCCCCACATGGAGAAAGGCCAAGGGGAAGAGAGTATGTTGAGCAGAGATGGTGGCACATGAATTCTATCGGCGTAGATCTGGCATTTGTGACACCTCTTTGCGTACTGGTAGCAATCTGACTCCATCGTCAGCCAATAATATCCTGCTCTCAGTATTTTCCTTGTCATGGTATGTCCATTGGTGTGAGTACCAAAGGAACCTTCATGTATTTCTCTCATGAGTATTTCTGCTTCTTTTCTGTCAACGCATCTGAGCAGAACCATGTCGAAGTTTCTCTTGTACAGAACATCTTCATTCAGGAAGAATCTACAAGCTAACTTTCTCAAAGTCTTTCTATCTTTCTTTGACGCCCCAAGAGGGTACTCTTGCTTTTGAAGAAAGTTCTTGATGTCGTAGTACCACGGTTTGTCGTCGATGATTGCTTCTACTGTGAAAACATGAGCGGGCCTATCCAGGCGCATAACATCGATCCGAGGAATGTCATTCCAATGATTTATCCTAATCATGGAAGAGAGTGTGGCTAATGCATCAGCCAAATTGTTTTCTTCACGAGGAATGTGATGAAAATCTACCCTGTCGAAGAATGGTAACAATCTTCTCGCGTAGTCTTTGTAAGGAATTAGCCCTGGTTGGCGTGTTTCCCATTCTCCTTTGATTTGATTGATGACCAAAGCAGAATCTCCATATACATCCAAGTGTTTGATTCTTAGATCCATGGCTTCTTCGAGACCCATGATGCAAGCTTCATATTCGGCCTCATTGTTTGTGCATTTGAAAGTTAATCTGGCAGTAAATGGAATATGGGTACCCTGAGGTGTAACAATGATTGCCCCAATTCCTCGTCCATAAGCATTGACAGCTCCGTCAAAGATTAAGCCCCACTGGGATCCTATCTCAGGTCCTTCGTCTGGTAGTGGCTCGTCGTAATCTTTCATCTTGAGGTACATGACGTCCTCGTCCGGAAAGTCGAAACTGGTTGATTCATGACCATTGAGTGGGTGGTGAGCCAGGTGCTCAGCTAGAATGCTTCCTTTCACGGCTTTCTGTGCGTGATACTCAATGTCATATTCTGATAACAACATCTGCCAACGGGCAATTCTCCCGGTTAAAGCAGGCTTCTCAAAGATGTACTTGATTGGATCCATATGAGAGATCAAACAAGTAGTATGTCGAATCATGTACTGGCGGAGACGCTTGGCAGCCCAGGCCAAAGCACAACACGTCTTCTCGAGCATGGAGTAGCGGGATTCACAGTCAGTGAATTTCTTGCTCAGGTAGTAGATGGCATGCTCTTTTCTCTTTGTCTCGTCTTGCTGTCCAAGGACACAACCCATGGAGTCTTCTAAGACGGTTAAGTACATTATCAAAGGTCTTCCTTCCACTGGAGGAGACAAGATGGGTGGTTCGAGCAGATATTCCTTAATGCTGTCGAACGCTTTCTGACAATCGTCTGTCCAGACGCAACTTTGATTTTTCCGTAGAAGTTTGAAAATAGGAGCGCAAGTTGCAGTCATGAGATATATGAATCTCGAGATGTAATTCAGACGTCCAAGAAATCCTCTAACTTGTTTCTCGGTTCTGGGTGAAGGCATTTCTTGAATTGCCTTGACTTTGTCTGGATCTACTTCAATTCCTCGTTTGCTGACAATGAAACCAAGGAGTTTTCCTGAGTAGACACCAAAGGTACACTTGTTGGGGTTCAGGCGAAGCTGAAACTTCCGTAAGCGTTGAAATAACTTTGTCAGATTCTGTATGTGATCTTCTTCATTTTCTGATTTGGCAATCATGTCGTCCACATAGACTTCCACTTCCTTATGCATCATGTCGTGGAAAAGCGTAGTCATGGCTCTTTGATAAGTTGCCCCTGCGTTCTTTAGTCCAAAAGGCATAACACGGTAGCAGAACGTGCCCCAGGGGGTGATGAAAGCTGTTTTTTCCATGTCTTCAGGTGCCATTTTGATTTGGTTGTATCCTGAAAATCCGTCCATGAATGAGAAAACTTTGGATTTTGCTGTACTGTCTACCAACATATCAATATGTGGTAAAGGAAAATCATCCTTAGGGCTAGCTTTGTTCAAATCTCTGTAGTCGACGCACATGCGGACTTTTCCGTCTTTCTTAGGAACGGGAACAATGTTAGCTAACCACTGAGGGTATTCTGAAGTGACGAGGAAACCTGCGTTGATCTGCTTTTGAACTTCCTCTTTGATTTTCATGGCCATCTCCGGATGAGTTCTTCTTAATTTTTGCTTGACCGGAGGGCATTCTGCTTTTAATGGCAAGTGATGCTCCACTATACTGGTATCCAACCCTGGCATATCTTGATAAGACCAAGCGAAGACATCTGAGAATTCTTTGAGTAGCTGTATCAAACTCTCTCTGATCTCTGAACTGAGCGAAGCTCCAATCTTAACCTCTTTTCTGTTTCCATCGGAACCAAGGTTAATGATCTCTAGAGGCTCATTGTATGGCTGAATGGCCTCTTCCTTTTGTTGAAGTAACCGTGAAATTTCCTTTGATATTTCTTCGTCTTCTTCTTCCTCTGCCTCGAATACAGGAAACTCAAAGCTTGGAGAAGTCATACGGTCGCACGTTTCAACGGGGTATTTTATGATTAATCTGCATATGTGTGATAAGTTTTATTTAGACAACGAGGGAAGACTCGGTG
Source organism: Vicia villosa (assembly GCF_029867415.1). Taxonomy (NCBI): domain Eukaryota; kingdom Viridiplantae; phylum Streptophyta; class Magnoliopsida; order Fabales; family Fabaceae; genus Vicia; species Vicia villosa. The sequence continues at coordinate 129,728,602 of NC_081183.1, forward strand.
TATGCAGTTAATGATTTTGATGTTTTTTAAGGGTGTTTTTTAGGATTACCAATTTCCGAAAAAAGAAAAGGAAAAACTAAACGAAGGAACAGAATGACATTTTTATTTATGGACAGTCATTTCTTGAAACAAAGACCCTATAAAACAAAACTCTATTGCTTTGGGCGAAGCAAAGAGGGACATTTTCCTAAGAAATAGTAAAATGCAAAGCCCTATGAAACATCTCTTCACCCTGGGCTATGGTGAGAGGACAAAATAACGGTGAAAGTTCCTACTTAGGAGTGCGAACAACAGTTGAAACTTCAACAGCTGTCCAGTAGTGGCGAACCCCATTGTGCACTAAGTAATCTGGAACCTTAGGCTTAAGCTGGCCTGTGGTAGGTCTTGATTTACCAACCACTGTCTTTGCAACACTCAGACGATCTTCTTCTACTTCAGCAGACTGAGCGGTGTGAGCATACCCATTTCCAAGTGGAGTATGTCGAACTTTCTTTTGAGGAAACTTCCAATCTTCTGAATGGAGAGACTCGTTGTCGGAGACACTTTCGAGATCATCCTCTTCTGTATTTTGGTCTTGCTCTTCTCCCAAGATGGCATTGACTAGATATGTGAACTCTAGATCCGTAGCCTCGGAAGGTGACTTGGGGATATAATCCTCAATGATGACTTCACCAGTAGGTGATGCTGAATAGCAAGGGTTATACATCTCTTTTGGCTGAGAGAGGTACTCAAAATCACTGTTCCATCCAGTTGGAACAATATCTTCAAGAGAGATTCTTGAACTTTCAGGAGCGGAGTATTTCACCATGTAGTCGAATTTTCCGCTTGGTTCTCCTAATGTATCCCAAGTCTCTTCGGGGATAGGAGGAACTTCTTCTGATGAACCATGACTTCTGGTGGTGAAGCTGTTAGTAACTTCATCACTGCTTGGTTGAGTCTTACTTTCAGATTCTTCATTTGGATAACAGCAAAGTGGTTCAGACTCTGATAGGGAGATGTATCCTGATTTGTGAAGATAGGATAACCATTCCTCTTCATCGGTGCTTTCCGTATCGATGATATTGACTGTTTGTTGAACAGGTTGAAGAAAACCTCCACTGCAGAAAGTTTCTTGAATAGGGAGAACTACCTCAATCCCTGGGATAGCTTTTGATGATGTCGGAAAGAATCCAATTCCCGTTCTGTTCTTGTTGTTGGTAGGAATATTAATGTGCCCCCAACCACTGGTAGTGCCATCCTTTACAACTTGGATTGCATCTTTGTATGAAGAGATAGACGCTGCTTTCTCCTTTCCTTTGTCTAAGGAAAGTGCTTGGAATTTAGTTCCAACAACTTCTTTTGGTTCTATGTCGGAGAATGATGACAGGTTGCTGACGATCAGAGCTCGTTCTCCACATACGGTTACCAATTTGTCATTTCTTATGAACTTCAGTTTCTGATGAAGTGTTGAAGTAATTGCCCCAGCCTCATGAATCCATGGGCGACCTAGCAAACAACTGTATTGTGCTGGAATATCCATAACTTGGAAAGTGATTTTGAACGTCTGAGGTCCAATAGTTATGGGAAGATCTACTTCTCCGAAAACTGACTTTCTTGATCCATCAAATGCTTTGACGATGACATGACTTTTTCTTAGAGGGTAATCTTCGAAAGATAATCTTGATAATGTTGATTTAGGCATGACGTTGAGAGAGGATCCATTGTCTATTAGGACTCCTGTGAGTGTATCACCCATGCAGCCAACTGAGATGTGAAGTGGAAGATTGTGGTCCACTCCTTCTTCAGGAAGATCTTCGTCACAGAAACTTAGGCTAGTTCCGGCGGAGATGTTGGCAACGATGTTGTTGAATTGGCTTATAGTAACACTTGGTTCTACGAAAGCTTGTTCCAAAACTTTCTGTAGAGCTTCCCTATGAGCTTCAGAACTCAATAGCAGGGAAAGAACAGAAATCCTAGACGGAGTATGTAGTAATTGATCTACAATGTTGTATTCACTCCTCTGGATTAACTTCAAGATCTCATCATTTTCTTTCGCTTGAACAGCATTGGTCGGATGATTGTCTTGCCTATGTGGTACTTCCTCCGAAGGTTTCTCCACATTTTCTGTTGTTCTGTTGAAGACTCGTCCACTTCTGGTGACTCGACTAACATCAGCAATGTTGACAACAGACGGTAATGGTATTTCCTTACCATTTTCAATGAATGTAGCGTTGTACTTGTATGGTATAGCCTTGCTGGACTCATACGGTACAGGACCTGGTAAGTAGATGACTAACGGAGCAATTGCTGTCTTCCTGCTATCATACTTAACTTGCATAGGTTCAACTTGATTAATTTGAGGAGATACGGTAAAGACTTCATCATCTTCTCTGTTGGCAAGAACAGTAATGGTATTGTCATCCATCAGCTTTTGAATGTCGTTGCGAACACGCAAACATCCTTGTGAATCTCTTCGGCAGATTCTGCATCTACTGTAAGCGTGGAAATCTGTTCCAAAGTAGGCAAGTCCATTTAAAGTTTTGTGGAACCTGACTACCGATCCTTCAAGGTCTTCAACTTTGTAGATTTTGTATTCTCCTGGACATCCTTGAACCATGTTGATGTCATGTTCAGTTCTGACTCGGATATGTTGAATCCATCCTAAGTCCATTTGTTCTTGTAATGCAGCTTGAACTACGGCACATCCTTGATTATTCTTTGGACAAATTTCGCATGTGAAGTAGTTGTGAGGTGGTACATGACCGTACCCAGCTTGTTTAGCGTGCATCTTGACAAGATTTTCCCCTATCTGACGAATGTCGTAGATTTGAATGACATTGGGGTGTTGGTCTACCAGATTTACTGAAGCTTCTTTGTGCTGCGGCAAAGGATTTGCTTGGACGTTTGGATTAGTATCTTTGAAGGATAGCATTCCGCTCTTCACTAATCGTTGGACGTCAATCTTGAAAGAGAAACAGTTCTCAATATTGTGACCTGGTGCCCCCTGATGATAGGGACAAGATTGGTCAGCCTTATACCATGGTGAGGAACTGTTTGTAGGATTTGGAGGACTCCTTGTCTGAATGAGTCCTTTTGCCAGTAATGTTGGAAACAATTCTGCATACGGCATTGGTACGGGGTCAAAGGCAGGATACCTTGGAGCCCGATTGTTGTAATTTGGAGGTCGAACCTGCTGCTGAGGTTGCTGCGACCTTTGTTGAATTTGTTGTTGCGAAACCTGAGGTTGATAAGCTGGCGCTGAGTTAACAACCGGAGTTATTGTTGCAACTTGAGGTTGGAATTTCTTCTTGATTTTGTGCAAGACATTGCTGACATCTTGATCCTTTTTCTTCTGGAAAGAACTTCCATACTTCCTTGGACCAACAGAAGATTCTGGTTCTTTGTTCAAGCGTCCTTCTCGAACTGCTTCTTCTAAACGCACACCCATGTTTACCATCTCAGTAAAGTCACTTGGTGCACTTGCAACCATTCGTCCGTAGTAAAATGGACTCAAAGTTTTGAGATAGATTTTTGTCATTTCTTTCTCTTCAAGTGGTGGACAAATTTGAGCAGCAACTTCACGCCATCTCTGAGCGTATTCCTTGAAGCTTTCTCTATCCTTTTGAGTCATGGCCCGGAGTTGATCTCTGTCGGGAGCCATATCCAGATTGTACTTATACTGTTTGACGAAGGCCTCTCCGAGGTCTCGAAAAGTACGAATCTCTGAACTGTCCAAGTTCATGTACCATTTGAGTGCAGCACCAGTCAGGCTGTCTTGAAAATAATGAATGAGCAATTGTTGATTATCAGTCTGAGTTGACATTCTTCGAGCGTACATCACAAGATGACTTTGTGGGCATGAATTCCCTTTGTACTTCTCGAATTCTGGTACTTTGAATTTGTGAGGAATCTTAACATTTGGAACCAGACAGAGGTCTGCAGCATTCTTTCCAAATAGATCTTGTCCTCGGAGAGTCTTGAGTTCCTTCTGCATTTGCAGAAACTGTTCTTGGAACTCGTCCAATCTTTCATACACGCCAGCATCCTCACTTGGAGCGTGATGATATACTTGTCCGCCCTGCGGGGGAAAAGTATGCATAATGGGCTGTGGAGAAGCCATGACAGCAGATCTTGGAATCTCAGCATTCTGTTGTGCGAAACCCATTGCCGTTGCTCTTGGAACTTCAATTTCCAGAGGTTTGTAACCCTCCGGTGGACGCATATCCATGGTGACTTTTGGAGCTTCAGAAGCTGGAGGTATGTACCCTTCTGGAGTAAAGTTATACGGCATGCCCCAAGGTCGATCAGGCGGCATGGTATACTGAGGAATAGGAGTAGAAACAATCTCGGAAACCACAGTCCTTTGTGGTTCTTCTGGCGTTGGTCGATTCTGCGCAACTACCAGGGCTTCTACCATACTATTGAGCCTTTCAACAGTACCTTTGAGAGTATTAATCTCTTCTCTGAGTTCTTCATTCTCTTGCTCAAAGTCTTCCATTCTTTTCTTGCGACTTGAACGAGTGTTGTATGGATGAGACAGCTTGAAAGTCTTGGTTCACCTCCTTCTCCTCCTCTCTTTCTGGAGAAAGGAAAGTGACTATTAGATCCGCGACAATTCTCGTGTCAGTGCGTACGACTAAAGCGATGTATGATATGCAATTAAGTTATTATTTTTCAAGGAAACACCATAATTACGTTATGAAACATCAAACTTTTATTAATTAAGCGAAAACGCCGTTTTTTACACACTTTGAAAATGGAAATACAGAGAAACTGAGAGAAAGGACTCTAAAACTTTGATGATGAGCCGACTTCACGTTCTAACATCTTCTTCTGTTTCTTGAGCTGAGCGTTCTCTGACGTGAGCTGATCGATGATCCAGGAAGCAGGAGGGATATGATGAGAAAGTGACGTTTGTGTCACTTGTCGATCGAGCACTTCAAGTAACTCATCCTTCCTTCTTAGGATGTTCTGAATTTCAACATTTTCCGTGTTGACAATTCGATACTTGTTCCTCCAAGCATTCCTTTCTTGGCATACCTTGTTTAATGCCGCTTGCAGTTTTTCAACATCGGTGGAGAAAAGGTAAATTGGTTCCCTTAGGGGAATAGGTTCTTGATGTTGATATGGCATCCTGAGCTTGAATGCTCTGACGCGTACCCATTGAAGGTAAGGATCCAGGGAGATGCAAAGATGTTTTCCTAACAATCTTCTCCCTTTGCTGTGAACAAGACGCCAGGCTTGGACAATTTCCTTCTTCAGCATGTTGCCATGATCGTCGATGTTCTTGAAGAACAGACCCTCCAATTGAATATTACTTGGTATATTTTTCATGGGATAGCCGTATTGACGACGGGCTAAAGCTGGATTGTAACTGATTCCTCCCTTAGTTCCAATAAGGGGTACGTTGGGGAAACTTCCGCAACTGAAGATGATCTTGGTTTCGTCGTTGTCAGGACTACACCAATCAATGTCTGTATGAGTGAGAGACATGATTTTCTGTGACCAGTAAAGGCCATCCCTCATGTTCCAGAAAGTGCTAGACTTTGGCAGGTGCGAAACGAACCATTCGTATAACAACGGTACGCAGCATGTGATTAATCCTCCTCGCTGCAGGTTTCTTGAATGCACAGAGTGATAAGCATCCGCAAGCAAGGTTGGAACTGGATTTCCAATTAAGAAGATCTTAATTGCGTTGATGTCGACGAAATCGTTAATGTTAGGGAACAAAAACAATCCGTAGATAAGCAAAGCCAAGACTTCCTCAAAAGCGCTCATATCTTGGATGCTGACGAAGTACCGAGCTTGATCAAACAGGAATTTGGAGGGCAATCCTTGAATTCCTCCTCTACTCACCATATGAGTTCTGATGTCGACTACGTTCAAAGGAGTAGTTGCAGCAATGATAATGTCGTCAGGATTCTTTTCCAAACCGGAGTACGGATCTTGCGCGTACACGGGTATTCCAATCAGACGAGAGTACTCCTCTAACGTAGGCATGAGCTGATAATCTGGAAAGGTGAAGCAGTGATACGTTGGATCGTAAAACTGTACCAAGGTGGGAAGGATCCCATCCACCATGTTGGTATTGAGCAAAGGCAGAAGTTTTCCATACTTCTCCTTGAAAGCCTGGGGGTTGACCACCAGTTTTCCGAGCTTTCCCAGTTCCTCGACCTGGGGAATCTTGAAGGTGTATTTCCTAGCTCTCTTTCTTCCATAATCCATGGTATAGATCCTTAAGTCCTTTCTCCGTTTCTCTCTTTCTATGAAGTTCAAAACGTTCGTTATTTAGTTTCCTTGAAAAACGACTCGAAAAAGACTCTTTTTGTTTTTAGTTGTTTATGAATGAATGATGCATGAATGCATGAATGCACACACAAGAGTTTTAAACAAACATGGCGTTGAAGGGTATAGTGGTCATGAAGTCAAAACGCAGTCTCCCGCCCCAATGGTAAACTAAGGTTAAGGATTTTTGTACCTGTAGAACGGGTTCTAGGGGTCTCAGAGTTTTTGCTCAACCTTAAAGATACGTTGATTGGTATCTATAAGAGAGTTTTCTCTGAGTGTAGTATCTGCGTGACAATTACTTCCGTAATCACCGCTCTACGTCCTAAAAAAGGCTTTAAGTGGGGTTAATGTGTTTCTAGGTCCTCCTGGTACAAATCAGTCTCGGAATGCAGTGGCGCAGTTAATCACAACCAGCCAGGCAAATCCCAAGAGTAGACTTGGAAACCAAGATTAGAGGGCCTTCACCGGGAAGACATCCTCCATCCTATCTTATGTTGCACTCAAATCCGGGTATAGGATTTCTCACCACAAGGGGGAATCAAGCCCTTTCCCGATACAGAATAAACAAAATAAACAAATATATATGCAACAAACACATGATATGACACAGAGGTTAGGCAGGACCTCTCTTGTTTGAGGGGGAATTTGGCATCCCTAATTCCTCATTGGGGCTGGACCAGCAACAGGTCAACCATTGGTTTGGATGAAAAACCAAGGTTTTTAACACTTATATCCCCAGCAGAGTCGCCATTTTTCTGTGGTGTCGTTTTCTTTACCTCCCCGTTTCACTTGGGAGGACGGCACGCTAAACCCTTCACGCGAAATTTGGAAGGAGAATGCGCCCGTGGTGGGATGAATTTTATTTCAGTTCTTCCTACGATATCACACGAACTTTCTTATTTGTCCTACGAGTAGGAAAGGGGAAAAAAGATCTCAACTAAACCCTAGGAGTTTGCTAAGTGTGGGGATTTACACCTAGACTAGAAATTCTGGAGTCCGGGAGGTCGGTTATACATAGGGAAGTGTTTAAACACCCTACATATCTGTAGTACTCTACAGGAACCTTCTCTGTGTCATTGTGATTGTGTTTGCTGCTAATGATTGGGAAAGTTTCTCCTTTGTGTTAGGAGAAGGAATTGATTTGATTTGAAAAGACAGACAGATAGACAGACTGACTATTTTTGGTATTTTATTAGCTCGCTGAGATTCCTTGTGAACCTCATGCCTACATATCCCTAGTGGAAGTCAGAGCTTAATGTAGTTCGGGGAACTAACTAGGGAAATTAATTGTTTTTGGTGCCTTGCTTGAAGCTCAAGGTTGAAGCTTGGAATTAAATCTCTGTTTACAGTAAAGAGACATGAAATTATCTCTACAGAGAGGTATTTGTACTATTCTACCACAAACATTTTGAAAGAGTGACAGAATAACTGAATTCATTTCATTCAAGAGGGGGACCTTACTTGTGTGTGTGCAAGTATGCCAGTCAGATGCCTCTTAAATGAAAGAAAGATGCTCGTCCAAATTAGGGAAAGTGTACAAGTCTGGGGATGTGCCAGAGCATGTCTTTCAGAGTCCTAAATGGGAGACTTTGATTGAAATTGAAATTGAAATGTTTGTTTGTTTGAATGTGGTAGAGTAGTAAAAATATCTCTCTATAGAGATAAGCTATGTCTATCTACTGTATAAAAGATTTGACTTTAGCTGGCTTGTATGAGGCCCAAGCTTGAGGCTTTTTGATTGATTAATTAATATTATTGACTCTGGGAGATGACTCCACTGGGGATTAATTACAGGGTATTTTTGTGTTCTGTACAAAGCCCAGAATTGAGGCTGACTCTACTTAGGGAGACTCTATTTGTGTGCCTTGTACAAAGCCCAAGGTTGTGGCTAACTGTTGAGTATAATTGAATGAATGACTCTATTTTATGTGCCTTGTACAAAGCCCAAGGTTGTGGCTGACTCTAGCTAGGGAAAACATTATTTTCTGCCTTGTACAAAGCCCAAGGTTGTGGCGGACTCTTAAATGAATTAAGTATGGATGACTATATGGGGAAAGATCCTAAGTGTTAGGAATCTTTGACACATGAAAGATATGGTTTATCTGCCTTGTACAAAGCCCAAGGTTGTGGCTACTGAGTGATGAAGGACTCACTGGGGAGACTCTATTATCTGCCTTGTACAATGCCCAAGGTTGAGGCTGACTCTTGACAGGGGAGTTTTATTGTTTGGGTGCCTTGTATGAAGCCCAAGGTTGAGGCTAACTGTTTTTGTTGGTTTTGACTCTACTGAGGAGATTTTATTTATTAAAAGACTGTTTTTCTTTGGAAGCTAACCCTTTCCAGGGATTTTGACTCAGCTGGTGAATTTGTCTGTTAAAAGACTGACTTTATCATGTTTTTTGGAGGCTGACCCTTTCCAGGGGTTTTGACTCTTTTGGGGAAATTATCTCCTAAGAGAATGAAATCTATTTATTTTTTTGACATTTATTAATTGACTTTGGAGGCTAACCCTTTCCAGGGGTTTTTATTGAAATGATGGATTGATTTTAATTGACTTTGGAGGCTAACCCTTTCCAGGGATTTTTATTGAAATGATGGAGATGACTTGGAGGCTAACCCTTTCCAGGGAATTTTATTGAAAAGTGGATGGCAGAAAGATTATCTAGTGGAGACTCTTTGTTTAAAGCCCAAGATGAAGGCTGACTCAATGCTGAGGATGACCAAAACATAGATCCTAGACTCTACTAAGGAGGATTGATGAAGATAAGGGTGACAGAGACTGTCCATGTCTCTCATTCCAAAAATGTACTCAATGTGAAATTGAGACAAACTTAGCTTGTTTTAAGTCTGGTTTAAATTGGAAGAAACTCACCAGGGTAGGCTAAAAGGTGACTAAAGACCTGTTCCTATGTTTATAAGAAACCTGATGGGTCCTTGTATACAAGCTCAAGAGGAAGCTGGAAATGCTTTTAAGAAGCCTGTGGGTCCTTGTACAAAGCCCAAGAGGAGGCTAATCGAGGGTCCTTGTTATAGCACAAGAGAAAGCTTATGTAGTTTTGAACTTATTTTGGCTCTAAGCAAATGGGTAAGAGGTTTCACCGGGAATAATTCCTCTTTGGGTGGATGTGTCCTATATTTTGGATTCTAAGGTTTTTGCCAAGATGTTTCACCGGGAATAATTCATCTTGGGGGTTTGAACTACAGATCTCTAATTAGGAAAGAGCCTTCACCGGGAAGACATTCTCAATCCTAGGTCATATTCCTATAATATATATATAGTTTAACTGTCCTAAGGTTTATACTCAAACGTAGTTCTAAACTAATATATGCACAGTTTATATTTGACAGTAATTTAAATAAAGACTGTAAATTGAAAGCTTGTAAAGCCTAACCTGGATGGAGTGGAGGCCATTGAAGAAGTATGTACAGAGCCTCAACAGTAATTTTTGTTGTTTTTGTTGATAACAGTTGAATGTATATGATAAACAGTTAATGGTTTTTGAAAACAGAAGAAGTGAAGATGGACAAAGGTCACATAGGTATCTGAAGAGTTTCACCGGGAATAATGCCCTTCAAATACCAGAAGAATGTTTTGAAAACAGAAAGAAGATTTTGAAAATACAGTTTTGAAAACAAGCTAAGAAGAGAAGATTTTTGGGACTTACACTCTATTAGAGGCCCACTTAAAAATGATTTACTGTTTATGAAAACAGTTGAAGAAAAGATTGAAATGATATAAGGTTTTGTTGTTTGAAAACCTTAATCGTCTGTTTAATCGGAGATTGAAAACAATTTTGTAGATTGACAAAAGTCAACTTAATTAAGGCAAAGATGAAATCTATACCTAATTAAGACCTAAATAAATAGGGTTTTTATCATAACATTATTCACAAAGTAATTAGGTTAAAACAAAATGAATATATATATTTTAAAGTATTTAAGAAAACATTTAAAACATACTATTTTAAACCTAATTAAAATACATGAAATAAATAATATTTTTATGATTTTTTTGATTATTTATAAAATATATATATTAATCAACAAGTGTTTAAAAAATGAAGTCAAAATGAATTAATTTGATAAGTTAAATAATTGGTTAAAGTTGTGAAGGAATTAAGTTAGAAAAGTGATAAAAAAATAGGTTTTGGTCCTAGCAAGGCTTGAACTCACGCCCTTATAGCCACACACTCAAAACAACACCACTGAGCCAAACGCCAGTTGGTGACTATAACACGCGCGCATTTGGTTTTGTTTTAAAACAAGTTAGAAAAATCTGAAAAAATAAAAGGATGAAAAAGTCTGGGGCGAGGGGGATTCGAACCCCAGACTTGTGGCATGATGATACTAAGGGCGCATGTGTGGCCACTAGGGCAAGTTGTTTAGTCGTTAATAAAACGCATACCATTCAAAATAAAATAAACCCTGCCCTGAGAATTCAAATTTGCGCGCCACCACCATCTTCGTCTTCAACCTCAAGCTCTCCATTTTTGGATTTCTGAACTCACTCGTTTCTCAACCATTTGTCATGATGTAAACACGAAACTTGCTCTAATTTCACTCACGATTCTAAATATGTAACTAACATGAACTATCATTAACTACATCTAACTAATTTATCAGAAATCGTGAAGAACCCTAAAATTTCAAAATCAAATTAAATGACTATACTGAAAGATAAATGGATGATGATAGAGGGTTTTCAATCCTCTGATGATGCTGAACAAGATAGAATCGAGCTATTTCACAAAAGGTACTTAAATTAGAGAGGTGAAGTTCAGAAACTTACCTCTGAAAATGGAGATCGTGAGGATGATTGAGAGCACCTGGGTTTGAATGAATGATCTCAATAGCTTCCCTGAGACTCAATGATGCTAACTGGATGCTTATTGTAGCCTGAATCCTTCTGAATTGTTCTATGGACCTCCCTCGATTTGAGCTTCAAGTGGACATGGAGGTTGTTGAATCCTGAGTTACAGATGAGCTGCAGCCATCTGGTTAGCTTCACTATGACCTGAGGAGTGTGTCTGGATGATTGGCTTGCCTTGAAACCTTCTGAATCACTCCATGGACCTCCAACTGCAAGTGCTCCAAAGTGAGAGCAACAATGGTGTTCCTCCACCTACAGAAGTGATCCAGGTGCTTGGATCACCTCAAATGACCTCCCTTGAGATGTTAGAATGCTCACTTCCCAAAGATAAGCTTTGGTTTGAAGAAATCGATTCTTCTTGCCAAAGAACTTTGAAAAACAATGAACAAGAGGAGAGAAGGAGAAAGCAAGTAATATGGTTGCTTTGGTGTGTTTTTGAATGAGGAATGCATCTGTATTTATAGGCAAATGGATCAGTATAGCTGCAGAGGAGTGAGCTTCCTTAGTGAAGTTGATTTGCTTTCTTAGCCATGAAGGAATTTTGCAAATATCTCTTATGCAATGATGAGAATTTTGATTCCATTTGATCAATCCCCTAGCCCTCGATTTTGCTTGATCTTAGGGGACAATTCTGAGCCAGAAATGAGCTCTAATTGGTTGGTGAGAAGATTCCTTGGGTGATTCATCAATTTGCCATAAATTCACAAATGTAATCATTACATAATCACATGTTCTTGTTTTTTAGAATCTTCTTCAATCCTTATGGCATGGTGAAAATGAATGCATGGCATGGTTTCAGATGTGTTATGGGTCGTGTAGCATCCATAAGAGAGGTTATTTGCACAAAATTTGCAAAGTCCAAAAGTGTCCATGACCTATAATTTTACTTCATGAGGCCAACTTTGAACAAGCATAACTCCTAGCTCAAATTGAATTTGGAGAAGGTTGAACACAATTTGGAAAGCCCTAAACATCTACTTTAAATCATTAGTTTATGTCTTCTTCAGAATCATTTGGGAAATTTGTGAAAAATGAGCCCAAAGTTGGATGAAAACTAGGTTAAAACACTTAGAAAAATTTCTAAGTGTTTATGACCTAAACTTCAAAATTTCCAAAACTTCATAAATGGTTGATCTTTTGAAAAAAGTTCCTTTGTAAGATGTTGTTTTATTTTGCAAGATCTACAACTTTCATGTTGGAAGTTTTTTGAGTTGTGTAGGTGAAATTTTGAGATCTCACCATGCCTTCAAAAACCCTAATTCCCGACTTTTCGCTCCTTGATGAATTTCTTTGAATTTCTTTGGCCAAATGACTTTGACATCCATATATTGATGATATTGACCTTTGAAAGTCATTTTTTGACCAAAAACCTTAAAAGTCAATGATGATCCTTCACAGTTGACTTTTTCCTGACAAAGTGAATTTTTGGGCTTTTGTGTAGAAATAAGATCTTCTCCACAAATGGATGATATGAATGGATTATATGGAGGTAGTAGAGATCCTTGAATCATGTCTTGAGTTTTGGATTCATGCCCTGATTAGAAGTCAACTATCTTGGTGAATTAGGTCAAAACCCTAATTTGTCGACCATGTGAAAGTAATGACTGTAGACTTTGAATTGAAGTGTGATGTCCAGTAGACCTTGTAATATGAGTTATTTGAAGATGATTGATGTCTTTGAATGACCCTCTGAGGTTTTTTAGGGTTTCCCAAATGTGATCCCTGATTTCAGTCCTTGATAGGCTCAGAACCCTAGTCTGGCGACCTGAGTAAACCTGTACTCATATGACTGGATGTCTAATCAATCATGGATGAGAAAAGTAAAGTCTTTGAGCCTCATGATTGTATTAGGGACTAATCCTTGTATTGATTGATCCTTTGCCTGAGCTTTCTTGTCTTTGAGCATCCTCGATTAGGTACCAGATGGAGAAATGACTGCTCTGGGTACTTGTCTTGACCTGATGAAAAATCCTGAAGATATGTCATCTCAGGGGGGTCAAAAATTAGGGTATGACAGATGTGTCGTGTGAATGTTGTCGTATTGGTACGAGGTACGTGATTAGTTGTCGATAACATCAGATCATGTTCATATGTGTTATGTATTAATGAATGTTCATTCTTAATATGTGACAATGTTTGGTTGTTTGTTATTAACATGATGTGTGGCCTTATGGCAAGTAATTGTTGTTATGAGAATGGTGTATTATCATTGTTGAATTGTTGTTATTACAACTTGTTGATGATGTATTGATGGAGTTGTGGGCCAATGGCCAATATTAATTGATGTGATGCAATTATGCGATCATTTATGCCGATGTGGCTAGTATGTTTTGACGGTGAATGTGTGTTGTGTGCTTATTAATGCCCGTGTGGTAATTATGGTGTGATATAATTGATAACGATGTTATTAATTGGTGATGTATCCTTTTGGATAGAATATAAACGGTGTAACGTGAGTATGTGACCGTGTTATATTGTTGATGATGTTGTTGTCGTGTAATAGAGTCATATATTTGCACAACATAACATTTCATTACGTTAATGGCGGAATGCTATTAACAGGTGGCCTGAATTGGCAATTATTACCAGTGGGGGCTTATTGCTCGGTAAAAAGGTGTATTTGCCAGAGTGGCAAGAGGTCATCAGTGGGGGCTAAATGCTCGATGACGATTAGTCGTAGCTTACTGCTCGACAAAGGTGTATTTTCCTGAGGGAAAGAAGTCCCAGCATAATGCTCGGCAAAGGTGTATTTGTCATAATGACAAGGAGGAGTTTTACTCCGGATTTGGTACCACATGCATATGCATAGTCGAGTCTCATTCATCATTGTATGTCTATATAATTTATGTTATCATTCATGTGTCACATTACTTATATATTGATTGTGGTTGACTTAGTGGATTACCTTATTGTGTGATTATTGATGATACTTGTTGGCATTACTATAATTGTCATGCTTTCATTATGAATTATATTCTCACCCTTCTGCTGATTTGATGCTTGAGTGGCATCCTGCAGATTAGCCGCTTTGGGAGTCTTTTGGAAGAGGTAGTTCTCCAGTTGGTCTTGTCGGTCGCTCTGATATGTAACACTGGGTAGTCGGGAGTCTGTTGTTATTTATTTGTATACGACTCTTTTGAACATGTATATGTGATAACGTGCCATTGTGTATTGTAAACACTTTATTTTGGAAAACTCCTCTTTGAGAGTGAGAGCTATACGTATATATATATATATATATATATATATATATATATATGTTCATATCTCCCGTGTGTTATGTATCATGTTATTGGCAGGTGTGTATGCTTTTGGCATCGGTGATATCCGTTTGTTTTCAAGGTGTTTGTTTGGTTACTTAGTGTAACATCCTAATTGTGTTGTATGAAATTTTAATACTCTGATATTTTCTTGCCTGAATGCTTTGGGTAGAATTGGGGTGTTACATTAGTGGTATCAGAGCAGGTCGGTCTGTCCGGCCAGTGTTGTCTAATGTTGTTTAATTCCTCAGTATGTGATAAGTGTGTGGAGCACTGTCAGTACTTGTTGTGCCTCTAGTCAGTTGTATGCAGGAATGGTTTGAAGCTAAGTGGGGGAGAAGATATGCTTCTCGGATATGTTTCTGTTGCAAGATGTTAGTATGCTACTGAGGGCAGCAGTACTAGTGTTGTTGGAATTTGTTGTTTTCTGAAGTGAAGGCGACTTGGACTTAAGACTTTGGTTGTTAATCAAGTTGGAGTGTCTCGGAGTAGATTTTGTTATTTCTAAGGAATGGAATTTAGAAAGTGGTGATGCTCTAACGCTACTGATGGACTATGAAGTTGTTGTTTGAGTAGCCTTGTGTGAGGTGTCGTTGTTGGATCAATGATTAAGGAAAGCATTGTGGTAGACTTTGTTTTAGGAGTTATTGACATTGTTAGAAGTGTTTTGATACGTAGCTACAAGACGTCGGGTTGGCTGGTTCAGATGATCTTGAGAGGTTTGTGAATTATGGAATCATAGTGCTTCTGTGCTATGAGCAAAAGTTGGAAAAGAATATTATTAATGTTGGTACTGATAGTTTATACTCTATTATGATTGTCGGCTACCTATTGACAAATTGAGGACTTGATCACCCTTAATCTCTTGTTGATAGTAGACGGGATCGTATTGGACGTGATAGGCTTATCTGGCTAGTTTGATAATATTGGAAGTGAATGAGTCGGTGCAAGGTGGTACGACGTTGTTTATGTTGTCGACGACTTTGGATGTCCTTGAGAAAGAGCAATTGTGGGAATTGCGGATAGTTGTGCATTTGTATAAGTGTTTCTTGAAGGTTTAATTGATTCATCGTCGAAAAGAGGAATTCTGTCTTGGAGTTCTGTTTTGACGGATTTAGTTCCTAGAACTATTGTTGTGTCGAGGGTTCCGTATCGGATGCCAACTTCTGAGTTGGAAGAGTTGAGGAGTCGACTTGATGATTTTCTTGAGAAGAGGTTTGTTCGTTCGAGCGTGTTGCCGTAGGGTGCACGTGTTTTGTTGGTTAAGAAGGAAGGTTCTATGAGGCTTTGTGTCAATTTTAGACAATGGAGAAAAGTGACAATTAAGGAAAAGTATCCACTTTCGAGGATTGATATTTTGATGGATCAAGTTTGTTTGAGCTTGTTTGTTTTGCAAGTTTGATTTGAGGTATGGGTATCATCAGTGTGAAGATGGTCATGCTAAGTACTTTAGAATTGTTTTGTCCGTGTTGGGAAGAAGAAGTTGTTTGCTAAGTTTCCTTGTGTGAGTTTTTGGTTGAGTGAAGTGAATGTTCAAGGGGTAAGTGGAGGTTTATGCTTTTATGCAAGTTAAGGTTTTTGAAAGGATTTATCTGTCACAAGATTTAGAGTTGGCAGTTGTTATTTCTGTTTGGGAAATTTGAAGGCACTAATTATTCGGATCGAGATTTGTGTGTGTACGTGACTACAAGAGTTTGAAGTATTCGTTTGATCAGAACGAGTTGAATATGAGAAACCATTGCATACGTCTATGTTGATAAAATTGTTTGTTGGTTTGTTTGTTTGCATGGTGTTTCGTAAGGTAATGTTCAGATTGAGATCCGAGGTTTATTTCTGAGATTTTGAGAAGTTTCGCAAGGTACTTTGGGTACGAAGTTGCGTTTGAGTTTGGCGTATCATCCTCAAACGGATGGTCAGACTGAGAGGACGGTTTGGTCACTTAAGGACCTATAAGGGCTTGTGTTGTGAAACAAGGATGTGTTTGGATTAGCTTTTTACCTTTGAATTGGATAATACAAAGACTTTTGTCTGGTGTGCAAGCTGACACAGCATATTAAGAGGTTGAGTATGATAAGAGAGAACAATGAGTTTCTGGTGAATACTAGAAGGAGTTGGAAGTTGGTTATGAAATTGGTGAATCTGTTTGTTGTGGGAAATCAAAGTGCGCATCGGAAGCGTGAAATGACGCGGTTCGTATGTGTGTGTATGAATTGTTAGAGTTCAAATTGTGGACAGTGGATGTGGTAGGAATTATAAGACCACCAGATGTTTTGGTTACATGTTTGACTGCTATGTCTGGGCATGGTTATTTGGATGTTGTGCGACCGGGTTGTTGTCTGTGTCTTGACTATTTCTTGTGTTTTGGTGTTAGTCGATGAGTGCATTGTATGGGCATTGCATCTCGTTGTCGTTGTTGTGTTTTGGTTGTTTTGCTTTTAGCAAGAGTGATTCGTTGTTGGTGCTGATTGTGTCGTTGCTTTCGTGGCTTGATAGTTGGTTAGTCGGATACAAGAGCGTATCCAAGTTCGTTTGTGTTTGGGATATTTCCGAGGACGGAAATCCTTTAAGTGGGGGAGAGTTGTAACGCCCGGAAAATAAGTATATGCTTAATTTGGACGTTTGTGACGTTTATTGGAATTTTACCGTTTTTGGAGTCGTTTCAGTCGGTATTAGTTCGGGATGGCGGACTAATATTTAATTGAAGGTTTTCATATTTTTGGTACTAGAAATATCATTAAGGTAATATTCCGCGTTTTGGGGCGTTTGAACGATATTTGAGAGTAGGGGCATTTTGGTCATTTCCGCGGGATAAATATTTTCCTTATAAGAAGGAGATATTTGTGAGAAAGGAAAAAGGATGGAAAGAAAAAGGAAAGAAAGAAGAGAAGAGAGGATGAAGAAGAGCAAAGGGGAAAAACAAGAGAAAATGGAGGATTCTCAACCGAATCGATTGCCGATCGTCACAATAGCAAGGTAAGGGGGTGAATCTAATTTATCTTGGATGTATGATTCTTATAGTCTTGTTCTTGTTCTTGTTTATTTCTATGCTTGACCAACAATGGTGGATTGTGAGTTTTGTGAGTTTAGAAGTTATAAACATGATTTTGTGGTGTGTATGTGTAGTATGATGATAGATACCTTCATTGATCATGCTTTCTTTTCCATTTCTATGGCTTGATTGAGTTTGGATAAAAGTTAGGTTTTGAGATAGATTGATGAATCAACCATGGAAAGTTTGATGTTAGGTTGTTTCTATGGTTTGTATGTGTTGTATTGGTGTTATAATGATGTTTTGGAGTGGTTTTGGTGAGTATGAGGGGCTTGGAACCGTTCTGGTTCATTCTGGTTTTTTCTGGGTTTACGCAGGTCCGAGGTTCTGTTGCATAAAATTCTCTGCGAAGGTCCGCTGAGCGGAGCTGAAGCGGACGACAGCATTTTCTGTTTTTCCAAAACTTTGAAATTTCGTAACTCTTGAACCGTAACTCCGATTTTGTCGCCGTTCGAAGCGTTGGAAAGCTAACGCAATAACCTATATTATTATCTAATTAAATGATTCATGGGATGTAGTATCCCATTATTTTTATTAGGATCAAGTGATGAGTTGTGTAGTGTGTTCAATTATCCAAACTTTGAAACCTTGTAACTTTTGATCCGTAGCTCCATTTCGTACGCCGTTCGAAGTGTTAGGAAGCTAGTTGGATGTTCTATATGATAGTATAGGCTTGGTTAGCTTGTTCTTAATTGGTCATGAGGTGTTGTTGATGAAAACACAAAATTGTTTATATGCGCGATATGATTGGTAAATAATCATAGTGCTTGGTTGTAATTGTTAATGATGTGGGATGTAGTAGTGGTTGGTTGATTTTCATAAATGGTTTGTGAACTAGTGCATGATAAATCATGATGATGTGTCGTGTGAATGTTGTCGTATTGGTACGAGGTACGTGATTAGTTGTCGATAACATGAGATCATGTTCATATGTGTTATGTATTAATGAATGTTCATTCTTAATATGTGACAATGTTTGGTTGTTTGTTATTAACATGATGTGTGGCCTTATGGCAAGTAATTGTTGTTATGAGAATGGTGTATTATCATTGTTGAATTGTTGTTATTACAACTTGTTGATGATGTATTGATGGAGTTGTGGGCCAATGGCCAATATTAATTGATGTGATGCAATTATGCGATCATTTATGCCGATGTGGCTAGTATGTTTTGACGGTGAATGTGTGTTGTGTGCTTATTAATGCCCGTGTGGTAATTATGGTGTGATATAATTGATAACGATGTTATTAATTGGTGATGTATCCTTTTGGATAGAATATAAACGGTGTAACGTGAGTATGTGACCGTGTTATATTGTTGATGATGTTGTTGTCGTGTAATAGAGTCATATATTTGCACAGCATAACATTTCATTACGTTAATGGCGGAATGCTATTAACAGGTGCCCTGAATTGGCAATTATTACCAGTGGGGGCTTATTGCTCGGTAAAAAGGTGTATTTGCCCGAGTGGCAAGAGGTCATCAGTGGGGGCTAAATGCTCGATGACGATTAGTCGTAGCTTACTGCTCGACAAAGGTGTATTTTCCTGAGGAAAAGAAGTCCCAGCATAATGCTCGGCAAAGGTGTATTTGTCATAATGACAAGGAGGAGTTTTACTCCGGATTTGGTACCACATGCATATGCATAATCGAGTCTCATTCATCATTGTCTGTCTATATAATTTATGTTATCATTCATGTGTCACATTACTTATATATTGATTGTGGTTGACTTAGTGGATTACCTTGTTGTGTGATTATTGATGATACTTGTTGGCATTACTATAATTGTCATGCTTTCATTATGAATTATATTCTCACCCTTCTGCTGATTTGATGCTTGAGTGGCATCCTGCAGATTAGCCGCTTTGGGAGTCTTTTGGAAGAGGTAGTTCTCCAGTTGGTCTTGTCGGTCGCTCTGATATGTAACACTGGGTAGTCGGGAGTCTGTTGTTATTTATTTGTATACGACTCTTTTGAACATGTATATGTGATAACGTGCCATTGTGTATTGTAAACACTTTATTTTGGAAAACTCCTCTTTGAGAGTGAGAGCTATACGTATATATATATATATATGTTCATATCTCCTGTGTGTTATGTATCATGTTATTGGCAGGTGTGTATGCTTTTGGCATCGGTGATGTCCGTTTGTTTTCAAGGTGTTTGTTTGGTTACTTAGTGTAACATCCTAATTGTGTTGTATGAAATTTTAATACTCTGATATTTTCTTGCCTGAATGCTTTGGGTAGAATTGGGGTGTTACATCTTTCACCATGCCAGCCGCATGTCCATGCCCTGTCGTAACAGGATTGTAAATACAACTGAGGTCATCATCGAGCAAGGATTAGTTCAATAAAAGAGTTCCCTCATAGATACACTCAAGATGTATCTAGTCATAAAGGGGTTCATCTTAGAACATATCAAACCTACAAGGACGCTCTACGATAACCTGGGGGCAAGGATTAGTCCAACTGGGGCAATACCCTGGACGAAGATGCATAACTACGATGGAGGGAAGGCGACATGTGTTAACCTCACACCAAGGGGAAAAAGGGTCATAGGTTTTCCTCATCAATCCACGAACTCCAAAGATTGCAAACGGTGTGATACTATCCCTAGAAAAAAAGCAAAAGAGGTTCAGTCAAAGGAAACTCATGAAGTTCCGATACGACGAAAACCCACCGCTAACGATTTATTCCCAACAGGTTTGACATGCCCAAGAAGAATTTGAGGTTACCCTTTACTGCTACAAGTCTATGAACTAAGGAGTGAAACAAGGTCAATGGATTTACAAAGGAGATTGTCCTTGAGATTAATAGGTGTTTATCATGTCAGAACTTCAACCCTTACGATCGCTAAGTGCTACTCAGGATAAAAGTTGTACCTTCGGATTAGCAATTATAATGGGATGACCATGCAGGTTTTGGAGTCAATTCATTCGCTCGCTACTACGACTTTCCACTCGCACACTTCTATTCTATTTTTAATTTCACATTCAGGGTTATTAACAAACTTAAGGGAGAATGAAGAATACAAATAACTAAGTCCAGCTAAACGTATGCTTTCAAGGTAAGACCGAGCCGAGGATGTACAGGCATTATTTCAATTCTCAAACAGTGGAGATATAAGGATGTTAATCCCTCGTCACCCCCTCGAGCCAGGAGTTGGTTTTTGTTTCTACATTTTCAAATAAACCTTAATTTTAACCAGGGGCAGGGTAGATTTCAATTAATCCAATGGTGTATTTTGGTTGTCAAGAGAATCAGTCAATTCAAGCAAGGGTCAAGCAAAGGTTCAAGCATAAGATCAAACAATGTTTCAAGCATATCTTCTTCCTCGCGTTCATCCAAGATTGAGGAAGCAATGGAGATAACATTCACAACATCTTCTTCCTCAATATATCATTCAAGATCGAGGAAGTATCAAAGTCGAAGCTGGAAAATCAAAGTCAATATGACAGTCACAACATTCAATATCCGAAGATCAAATCTCAAAAGGAGTATTCAAAAGAAAAAAGGAGGAAAACGCCCGCTAAGTCAAAATAAAAATTCCATGAAAGAAAATAAAATGACTTAGGCAAAATTTAGGGCATCCCGATGGATCAAATCCGAAGGAATTGGTTCATGCAAAAAATAAGGGATAGAAAATAAAACAAAGGCGAAATGCGAAGGATAATCTTGTGACTGCTAGATCACCGAAGCTTCTCATCAATGCTTGAATCTCCACGATATTTTTTCATCAGTGCTTGGATCTCTACTAAAGCTTCTGCTCAACATCAAAGCTAAGATGATTCTCTTACAAACAAAGCACATCCATTGGATTAAGCGAATTCTTAGGATCTGGAGAACATCAAGGAGAAAGGGGTGGGTTAAATAAATTTTGAGCCTTATATCCATTGTTTCTTAAAACCGTGAACCAATGCCAAGTTACAACATTCAAAAGTCCTAATTGAGGCAAGGTTAACTATGAAAGCATATCAAGCAGGATTTTATTGTACTGACTCCTAAAGTTTGTTAAAACTATTTCTAACCCCTACGCTTCTTCAAGCATTCATTTCTAATTATCCAGTCCTAATTCATAACGGACTTCGATTTCAAAACTTGCATACGCGTCGCATTGGAGTTACTTCTCAAAGGGTACAACGTTGTCTACGAATATACACTTAGCATCGAGGAGATCTCGAAATTGGTTTAATCAAAGGCGATATTTCTAATAAAGACCCTGGAGTAGGGGGAACCACATCTAGGAGGTTCTCCTAAACAGGGGCAAAAATTCAAGGATCGCCAGGGCATGCAATCAAACATCCTATTGACTAGGGGCATTCATCCTAAGGTTCAATCAATTCGGGTCACATCTCGAAGCAATCTCAATCAAGGGGCATGTTAAACATAGGATAAATTCAAAGGATAGAACACCATGGATAACCCTCCATATCCTGGAGATCAAGGGCATACCCCTTCAATCTAAAAGTCGAAGCATACGACAAAACCAAAATGGGGCAAGGCGCACAACATAAGGAAAAGGCATTCTCACACTCTACAAACATCGAACAAATCTTTCTCCTAACTACGATATTCAAAGTTCAAAAAATAGGTATTGGGGAATCGCGCTAGCATCCAACAACCATCCAACATCGGCGAGCTATATACGCTTTGGTTATCAACAACCTATCATCGGAGTATCATGCAAATACATATAAATCATGCATTACATACATTGGTTGATACATTACACCACACTTTTTCAGGTAGTCTTGTTTAAGACAAATCTTACAGTCCTTTTCTAAGAAACTTTTCTAGATAGTCTTCTCTAAGACAATCATCGCCATTTCCAAGAACCTTTTAGGGTAGTCTTCTTCAAGACAGTCATTTTCTAAGAACTTTTCTAAGTAGTCTTTGTAACACCCGAGGCCGAAGAAGGCGAGGGGGGGTTACACCGCATGGAACACCTAGGGCCAATTGGGGCTAGGATGGTCGACACATCGGAATGAGAGGGATCCTAAAGCCGTGCAGGTATGGGACTGCATGGTTGAAGGAAAGCTTATAAGGATTGATAGGTACTACCTATACCAACAAGATGCATCTTCTTTTCGGGAGCCTGTTCCATAAGAACTCCATAGTTAAGCGTGCTTGACTTGGAGTAGTATTGGGATGGGTGACCTTCTGGGAAGTTTCCCGGAAAGCGTGCGAGTGAGGTCAAAGCATGCTGAAAAGACCCGTGTTGGTTTGTGGGGTTAGTCAATCATCCCGAAAGCATTCTGGGGCGTTACAGTCTTCTCTAAGACAATCATCGTTATTTCCAAGAACCTTTTTAGGTAGCTTTCTTTAAAACCATTTGTCATCCTTTTCAGGAACCTCTTCGGGTGGTCTTCTTTAAGACATTCTACGAACCTTTCTGGGCGGTCTTTTCTAAGACATTCACTGTCCTCTCCAAGAACCTCTTTAGGTAGTCTTTTCAACCTTTCCAGGTAGTCTTCTTTAAGACAAATTTCTATCCATTCTAATAACCTCTTCAGGTAGTCTTCTTCAAGACAAATTTTCATATCCATTCCAGAAACCTTTTCAGGTAGTCTTATAGAAGACATTACTTCGTTCCACTCGTTGCATCAATCAACATAAACATAAGCATTATCCACACACATATACATTACCAAGCTAGCAAAAGCATAGTCGTGGTGTAGGTGCAAATACGGTTTAAGCAGGTTCGATAAGGAGATAAAATCTTAGGATTGACACCAGCATCAGCATACATACGCATTAGCATATGCATATCATCTAGTGCATTCAAATACTACGAAAGCCTAGTTTCAAACCCTCGTGTTGTGATTAGTGTATTTTCCGACCCACGTGTCGTGAGTTTCTAACCCTCGTGTTGTGACAGGTGTGTTTACCGACCCTCGAGTCGTGAGTTTCCAAACATATCGTTTCCTTTCCGACCCTCGAGTCATGAATATTTGGCATGCTACTTTCTCCGACCCTCGAGTCGTGAGTCTCCAAACAGGTGAATCTTTTTCATGCAGGTACGCTTGTCAGAACCATGGCAGACAATTCCTTTGATACAGGTAAGTTTGCTAGAACTATATCAAGTGATCTCTTCTCATACAGGTACGCTTGTCAGAACCATGGCAAGTAATTCTTTTCATGCAGGTAAGTTTGCTAGAACTATAGCAAATAATTCCTATTGGTGCAGGTAAGCTTGTCCGAAGCAGGGTAAGTGACTCCTATTGGTACAGGTAAGTTTGCTAGAACTATAGCAAATAATTCATATTATACAGGTACGGTTGTCAGAACCATGGCAGGTAATTCCAAATGGTGTAGGTGAAATTTGTCCGAACCAGGGCAAATGATCCAAATGGTGTAGGTGAAATATGTCCGAACCAGGGCAAATGATCCAAATGGTGTAGGTGAAATTTGTCCGAACCAGGGCAAATGATCCAAATGGTGCAGGTGAAATTTGTCCGAACCAGGGCAAATGATCCTATAGGTGCAGGTGAGTTTGCTATAACCCTAGCAAAGGATCCTAATGGTGCAGGTGAGTTTGCTATAACCCTAGCAAATAATCCTAACGGTGCAGGTGAGTTTGCGATAACCCTCGCGAATGACCCTATTGGTGCAGGTGAGTATGTGATAACCCTTGCAAATGATCCTAATGGTGCAGGTGAGTTTGCGATAACCCTCGCAAATGATCCTATTGGTGCAGGTGAGTTTGCTATAACCCTAGCAAATTATCCTAATGGTGCAGGTGAGCTTGTTAGAATCATAACAAGTGATCCCTCTTACAAGTCCTCGCTATGTAAGACTCAGGCTTTAGTAGGACGGTTCTTTTCTCTCACGCTCGAGCATAAGGTCCTTCAAACAGTTCTTCAATTGGGTTTATCACGTTAGTCCCTCGGCAGTGATCTTCTTCAAGATTTCAACAATAACACACAAAGGTTTTATCTTTCTTTTCAGAATTACTAAACTAACATAACTAACAATCATGCATCATTCAACTAACGTACCTCATTCATACATAGTGCATATACATACGTGGCTCTCATTTATTTTGAGAAGCTCACTGCATCATACATCGCATGCATCATAACATTGCATAAAATCCAGGTTGCCTTTTTAGGCCGTACTACAATTGGAGCAGGTGGTTCCTTTCGAAAGCATCCGCTCCACATTCTAAAAAAGAAGGGTATTTACCTTGGGTGGCATCTGTAAGCCCATCTCCCATGGAATTCTTTCCCAACAAATGCAAATTTCAGGGCATTTCAATGTCCAATCATCTTCTACCTCTAGATCATGATAGGCAGACGTGCCTATCTGACTCTTCAGGTTTAAGCAGATTGAACAGGGGCAGCTGTCATACCCCAAAATTTGCCTTCCTCTTTTCATCTCCAATGCCTCA
The DNA here is from genome assembly GCF_029867415.1 of Vicia villosa. Lineage (NCBI taxonomy): Eukaryota > Viridiplantae > Streptophyta > Magnoliopsida > Fabales > Fabaceae > Vicia > Vicia villosa. Next base: position 129,753,443 of record NC_081183.1, read on the forward strand.
AGGTTCAAGGGTTTTCTCAAGTCACCCTCTCCTAATCGAGGATCTCAAAACTAGGGTTTGCAGTTTATCAAAGGAATTTGAATTTCTAGGGTCTCAAATGGATCCCAAGGTGTCTCACATATATCAAGGCACCTCTATGTCAATTATCAAGCTTCTATTCCAAGGATTGCACACTCAATGGCTCAGATGATCAATAATCGACTATGCTGACCTAAAAGTCAACCATAGTCAAAATACAGTCAAACTTCAAGATTTTGGGTCAACATCAAGTATGTGAGGTTATATCCATCATTTGATCAAACGTTGATCATGATTCATCAATAAAAACTCAGAAATGAACAAATTTCAAAAGTTCAAATTAGGGTTTTTTATAGAAAAAGTCAACTCAACTTTGACTGGGCATAACTCTCTCATACTTTATCATAAATTCCTCACTCAAAGACTATTCTGAAGGAAATTTGATTCTCTACAACTTTGTCTCTCACAAGCCAAGGCTAGAAATGCTTCATTTGAGAGATATGGTGCAAAAGATTATAGGTCCTCCGAAAAGTCAACGAAAGACACCTTTTAGGTCAAAGCTCATAACTTGAACATGGAAACTTCAATGGAGATGAAACAAAAGAGAGTGTTTAGAGGACTCTTTGAGCTTTCTAAAGAGTCCAAGAATATTTTCATATGTCAAAAATTGAACAAGATACAAGTTGTACAAGTTAGGCGATTTTGAGGAAATGCATGGGAGGCAAAGTGAGCAAGTTTGATTATTTTGACTAATGGGCCTATAAATTTCAATTCTCCACGTGATCCCAAGCTCAAGAAAGGCCCATTAATCATATGAATTTTATTTATGATTTTTATTTTATTTATATTTGATTTTATTCATTTAAAATCAATTTAAATCAAAATAAAATCACATTTTTATGAGATAAATTTGTATGATTCATGTTCCAAATATTTACTCAATCCAAATTCAATCCAATGGTCAAGATTAAATGGAAAACATGCATAGAATAACACAATGTCCAAAATAGAAAGATTTTATACAAAATCTTTTTTTTAATTTTCATGTGAATAATTACTTGATTATTTTCCATAAGATAAAACCCTAATATAGGTGATATATATTCTAGATAATTGAGGAGAAGAGGGGGACGAAAGATTGGACAAAGAGTCTAGGGTTTCTAAGGCACAAGAGGGTAAGCAAGAGTCAAGGTACAGGTCCCTGAACACGTGAAGCCATGGCTTTATGATACTCATGGTCAAGCATTTTTCTCATCTTTCGTTTTACGTGTATATATTTGTTTCACTTCAATCTAACCATCAATTAAAGTTTACAGCATCCATTAGAGGATTTTTGAACCATCACATGCAACGTTTATGCCCGGATTCGCGAAGTGCCATTGTTAGGGTTTAGGAGAAGCCCTCCCTCGTTTTCATGGTTGCAACGGGTTCCAGACCAAACTAACGCTTCCATTAGACTCGCAAGACACTAATTAGTAAATCTGGGCTGTTGTCTTGTGTGGATCCATTGTTTCTTGCAGGTTTCGAAAGTGCAGAACCAGGCATAGGAGAAAACGCAAGAAAATCCGCAGCGATTTTCAAAAGAAAATCCGCAGGAAAGTCTGATTTCCATGCGCTTGGCGGCTTCTGATTCGCCGGTCAACAACGTCCAGGCACTCTCTCTTTGTCCCATTGGTCTCTTACATTCTCCAGGGACCCACGGCTCACTCGGTTTGAAATTTGGTTCAATCATTACACTTTATCCTTTTTTATTAATTGCTATGGATTCAATAACAAATTGAGAAGTCAGCTCAAGTGGCAAAGGCATCTTTGAGGCACACTCCATACCTGGGTTCGATCCAGGCTGGGGTTATGTTATTTTTATTATTCACTTAACTGTAGATCCTACGCGCACTGCCTGAAGGTGTCCACCATACACCCTCATTCCCCAACCATCTGATCTCCAATGATCCAGATCTAACGTCCAGGGATTGCACCTCCACCATGGACTTTCCAAGGCTGCCACACATGATCATAACCAGGTTTCTATACAATTTGTTTATTAGTATTGTTTATTTATTTATTTGTTTTGTTTAATTATTTAAATTAAATTAATTGTGTTTAGTTTAATTAATTAATTAGAATTAGATTAGAATAAATTAGGATATGGTTTTAGGATTATATTATTTTCTCCGATTACTCGATTATTTCGAGTTAATTAATTTAATTAATTTTAACTATAAAAAGCACAAAAAAAAACTAGAAAGGTTTAATACATTAGGGTTCGCCCGATCCCATTACCCATTTGGCCTTCAATTAATTCTCTCATCGACCCGACTAAATCTATTAGTCGCATTAGACGAGAGATAAAAAATACATAAAATGCAGAACACATTTAATTTGCTGCCCGCGACGATCAATCTATCGATCTGAGTAACCAGCAATGCCTCTTAATCCGTTAGCTATACTGACCAAACCTATTGGTCATCGCATCTAACGGTGCCATATCAAATCAGGGTTGTACGCCCAAAACATCTAAAAAACACTAAACCACGATACTACGGATTTTCATCCTCTCGATCAGGCAATTCAAAATGCCTTGCAAAACACAAATTCAGAACTACGATAGGCCATTCAAAAAGCCTTCAAACCATTCAAATCAAATTCTAACTCAAAGGCGTACAACCCTGTCCCCGAACTACGTTGACTCTGATTCTCCCTAAGGAGATACGTAGGCACTTGGATAACCAAGGCGAGTCCCCTTCCCTAAAATCTCAATTTTTCCCCTATTCACTTCCTTAGCTATTAAACCTCAATATTTTAGCCATAAAACGGTTACCCTGGATTCAAAGCCAATAGGAAAGGGTTGAGGGTGCCTAACACCTTCCCTCAACCTGATTATAATAACTTACCCCGATCTCTATACTGCGTAGGGTTTCCTATTCGCCCTTCAGAATAGGTGGCGACTCTAAAAGTCTATTTTTAGGGCAGGTTGCTACACGTTTCCGAATTTCAAGTAATGTTATGAATTGGTGGGGAGTGGTGGGTCAGCTTATAGACGATAGGGATGTTTCGAATTATTTCCCGGTATGGTTGGTTGTGGATAAGGAAGATTGGGGTACTAAACCGTTCAAATTCAACAATGAATGGTTTAGGAATATGGCGTTTTAAATTTTGTTGGAGAAAGAATGGTCTAAGCTTATTGTGGTAGGTAGGGGTGATTACATCTTGAAGGAAAAATTGAGGCTCCTCAAGGTTAGGCTTAAATGGTGGAACATAAATATTTTTCGCAAGATAGATTTAGAGGTGGAGGAAGATGTCAGGATTATGAATGAAGTGGATGAATTAGTGTTGGTTCAGGAGGAAGAGGGGGAAGAAAGGAGGATGGCGACTAGTAAGTTTTTGTTAAATCTTAAACTAAAGAAAAACATGCTTACTAAAAGTTCTAGAATAAAGTGGCTCAATGATGGGGACGTAAACATTAGGTTTTTCCATTCGGTTATGAAAGGGAGATTGAGACGTAACCACATCGGTTCTTTATTAACGGAAATGGGAATGGTGAGCTCGGTGGAGAAGGTAAAGGGGGAGGCTCTAAACCACTTCGCTTCTAATTTTGTTGAGGATGTGCCTAGTAGGACTTTATTGGAAGGAGATTTATTCAGGAAGTTGAGGGAGGAGAATAGGGAATTTCTCGAAACTCCTTTCTCGGAAGTTGAAATCAAGGAGGCTATATGGAATTGTGATGGTTCAAAAAGCCCCGGTCCCGATGGGTTCTCTCTTATTTTTGTTAAGAAGTGTTGGTATTTTCTTGAGGATTTCTTGGCGTGTTTTGGAGACTTCTTTTTGGGTGCTATTCTATCTAATTCGATTACTTCGGGATTCTTGACTCTTATTCCAAAATAGGGATGGCAACGGGTCGGGTGCGGGTGCGGGTTTCACACTACCCAAACCCGCACCCGAAATCGGCACCCGAACCCAAACCCAAATATTGTTCGGGTGGCAAAACAACACCCACGCCCACACCCGCTGGGTTTCAGGTTTTTTCACCCAAACCCGAACCCATAACAAAAATCACAAAATACATTTTTTCTATAATTTTTCTACAACTTTCCACAATATATATAAGCGGGTGTGATTTCGGGTTTCGGGTGCGGGTTTTACACTACCCAAACCCGAATCCAAAATATCGGGTGGCACCCGAACCCAAACCCAGTCAACTCGGGTTTGGGTGCGGGTGGGCCCCGCGGGTTTGGGTCTACTTGCCATCCCTATTCCTAAATAAAAAAATCCTATTGATTTAAATGATTATAGGCCTATTTGTTTGGTAGGGTGTATTTACAAAATTATTGCTAAATTGTTGGCGGGAAGACTTAAGAAAGTGATTGGAAGCATCATTTCTCAAAGTCAAAGCACGTTCGTTCCGGGTAGACAACTTCTTGACAGGGTTTTGGTGGCTAACGAATTGGTGGGTCATGCGAATAGGGGGAGTTGCTAACTCTTTAAGGTGCACTTTGAAAAGGCTTACGATAAAGTAAGTTGGCCTTTTCTTAGGATTTTATTAAAAAAGATAGGATTTGGTACCGCTTGGATGAAATGGATGGAAGCCTTCATCTTTTCTAATAATATGTCGGTATTGGTAAACAGGAGTCCTACTAAGGAATTTAAGGTGGAGAGTAGATTAACACAAGGAGATTCAATTTCTCCTTTTCTCTTTGTGATTGCGGTGGAAAATGGAAATTATATGGGGCATCTTATGAATAGAAATTGCTTCATAGATCTTCTTCAATTTGTGGACGACACTCTTTTGGTGGGAGATGGAAGTTGGAACCATTTATGGGCTATCAAGTCGGCTTTAAGGGGCTTTCAACTTATTTCAGGCCTTGGAGTCAATTTTCATAAATGTAAACTTATAGGCATCAATATTAAATCTAATTTTTTTTAGATTGCTACGACTTTTATTTTGTGTAGGAGGGAAGAAAAAGAGTTTATGTTTCTCAGAATACCAATAGGATTCAATCCTAGAAGGTTATCCACTTGGAGTCCTCTTTTTCTCAAACTCTAAAAGAAGTTTTCTGGTTTGAAAGGTAGGTTTCTAAGTTTTGGTGGAATAGTTACTCTTCTAAATTCGGTATTAGGGACTCTTGCAATTTTTACTCTTTCCTTTTATAAAGCTCTGAAGAAAATCGTGAAGGAGATTATTAAGATTCAAAGCAATTTCTTTTGGGGCAGGACGAAGGAGAAAAGGTGCACTCAATGGGCTAGTTGGAAGGTGGTGTGTGTTCCAATAGAGAGAGAGAAGGGCTTGTTTTAAAGAGGATAGATGATTTTAACGTGGCACTTTAGAGCAAGTGGAAGTGGAGAATTTTAGGGGGGAAACGGAGCGTTGTGGTATAAAGTATTGAAGGTGCGGTACGACGATATAAAGATGTGGGTAGCGAATGGAGGTGGCAAGTATTTAGAGAAGGTATCTAAATCTTTTTGGTGGTATGATAATACATCTTTGGATTATATTCACCAAGAGGATTTCTTTATTCGGGGTTGTCGTTTTCGAGTGGGAAACGATTTTATTTTCTTAGTGGATGGAGGAGGGAATTCTTGAGGATCTATTTCCTGTGCTTTATCATGTTTCCTTATTATAGGAAGTTTCTATTGCAGCTATTGGAGGTTGGATTAATGGCGGTTGGAGGTGGGGAGACATGGGGATTTCTTGTTTGAGCATTCAGCAGACCGGTTTAGCAGGAGATTTTTCGCAACTCTGCATATTGCTACAGTCCGCTGTTATCTTGGCTGGGGTTTCGGATTCGGTTGCGTGGGAGGGTGGTTTGGACGATAATTTTTCTGTGAGCAGTAGCTACAAAATTCTTAACATTCGCCAGATTCCTTACGGATCGATTATGCTTTTGAGTTAATTTGGAAAATGAAGGTTCCTTACAAAGTAAAGGCCTTTGGATGGAGGTGTTTCATCAATAGACTATTGACTCTGTATTTGCTAATGAGGTATTAATTCTATCTCTAATTTAACTTGTGTGTTCTGCGGTAATAATCTTGAATCGTCTTTGCACTCTTTGTTGGTTTGTTGTATCTCTGAATTGGTGTGGAAAGATATGGCCGAGTGGATTGGTTTGTCAAGTTATAAATCGAAGAATTTTAAGGATAGCTTTTTGAAGTGTTCCTCCTTTTGCAAATCTCGTAGATCAAAAAAAAGACAAGGAATGAGTAGTGTGGTTGGCCATTTATTGGAATCTTTGGATCGTGAGGAATGGAATTGTTTTCAGAAACGATACGTGGAATATTCGAGATATTGTTTGGGGTATTAAAGTTTTGGTTTGAAAGTGGACGTTTACAGGAAAAATTAACCAACCCAATTGTAACTTTTACGAATTTAGCAAGAATCATTTGTTTTATTTGTCACATGTTTCAATTAGCGTGTAATTTTTCTCCGAGGATTTTCTTCTCCGTTAGTTGTAATCTTGGTTGAGAACTTCGGTTATCCGTTTCTATATATCATTGCTTATAGAAAAAAAATGATATTTGACTTTCATGTTAAGAATTGTAAATATTTAAAATATGGAAAATTGAAATGATCAACCTTTTTATAAATTATTTTTTGAATCCTTATAAAAAAATAGTTATTCTTAAAAGTAACACATATTTTATAATAAAAATTATTTGGCATTCTGATACAGAACACACAAAGCAAAGAAAAGACTGGCAGTATTAGATAGAGTCAAAACAATATTACATTGTCAAATACAATAAATTCATCTCATACTTTTTAATATTTAAATAATATTGTTAATTTTGTTTTTGTAACCTTGTTAATTATTTTGTTATTTGTTATAGATTAATATGTTCTAGGTTCAAAGTATACACACGAGAATTTTCTCCAAATTGAAAGTTTCTTTTTTATAAACAAAATTTAAATATTCAAAATTTGAACAATTTATTTAAGAGGTTTAATTTTTTTTTCTATTTAGACCAAATTATTATTGGTATTATTTTTTTACTTTTGTTAATATATTTTTTTTAAATTTTTTTGTTTCCTCGTTAATTATTTTGTTATTTTATATAGATCAACATGTTTTTGGTTCAAAGTATACACACAAGAATTCTCTCCAAAATGAAAATTTTTTTATAAGCAAAACTTAAATATTCAAAAGTTGACCAATTTATTTAAGTGATTTAATTTTTTTTACTATTTAGACCAAATTATTATTGGTATTATTTTGATAATTTTATTAATAATATTTCTTTTTTTTACAAAATATACAAAATTTTCGTAAATGTTATATAGGAATGAAAAAATATCTATCATTTCCTTTAGAATTTCTTTGGAAATCAAGAAAACTTTAAAAATTATAATCTCAATCTTCTTTGTGGTGATATACTTACTAAACACGCAATAATGAACATATAGTTTCACCATTCCTCTTACATGTGTGATTTTAATTTGAATTTTTTATTTTGTTAATTCATAATAGTTAGAATAATTGATTTTAGATATATGTTTTAAAATATTTCGACAGTTTAAATTTGAAACTCGCAATTAATCGGGTTTGCTATTTTCTAAGAAAGTGTGTTTTGGAATTAAAAGAGAGAAGAAACAAGAGCTTCGAAAAAATAAAAAATTTAAAAATATAAAAAAATATTAGTTTTTTTTTAAAAAAATAAATTTGTTTCAAATGATAAATAAGTATTTTTCATTGATTTATTTTTCATTTTCAAAACACAATAACAATTTTAGATATATTTGAAAAAATTTATCCAAGACCCTCCAAATTATCCCCCGCTATAAATTTATAGTTCCTTCAAAATAGAAGAATTTTGTATAATTAGTAAAATATATTTTATTTTTAATAGATGTTTTAAAATATATTTGCAGTTTAAAATTTTAAATCACTATAAAATTAATTATCGTGTTTGCTATCTCCTAAGTCTTTGTTTGTGAGTAAGAGGGATAGAGAAGAGGGGACTTCATAAAAAAATTTTTTTAAAAGATATAGAAAAATATTTTACTTTTTTTGAAATAATTATTTTGTATAGAATGTTAAATAAATGTTTATCATTAACATATTTTAGAAATTGATCTCCAAGTCCATCCTCTTTTTTTTTAAAGTCCTCCTCTCACTTATCATCCAAACTCTCAAACAAAACCTAAAAGAACTATTTTAGAAATTGATCTCCATTCTATCTAAATTCATATTGTCAATTCTTCAAATATCATATTGGTAATTGATTTTTTTTTAATATGTTCCTGCTATGTTTTACCAATCCTTTTGGGACACTATTGGAGAAGAGATCACTCACACTATCTTACAAATCCTTAATGATGATAAGGACCCTAGAGAGATCAACAACACATACATTTACCTTATTACATATATTTTCTCTTGATTCTGTTGAAATAATAATTAATGAGAAATAATTATTAGAATCTTGGGTTTATGATATATATATAAAAGGTGTGAAATATACGATATTATAGGGTTTCTGATATCTAGGGTTTATTAGTGAATTTGAAACGTTTGCAATGCCTTTTTTGTTAGGTTTGTGTTTTTTAGGGATATCTATTACGTGAAATCTTTTATCATAGGTTAAATTTCTCCATTACGTGCATTGTCCCTTATTTAACATCTATTATCATAGGTTAAATTTCTCCCTTACTTGTCAATATTTAAAATTTTATTGATGTGTCATTCTTGAAATCTTAAAAGATATGTTTTCATGTTCATCTGACATTAATTGTTTTGGTTATTTATATACGTCTCCTTCAAAGTCTCTTCTCATTCTTAGTTCTCACTCTCTATTTTGCTTCTCCTTAACTTTTCTTTCTCCTATGGCAGTTAAAACGTTTCACGGATATGAAAATTTTCTTGAAGTCGTCTGTGAGAAACGTCCCAGCATTATGTGTACTGACAGCCTTCTTAGCATGTGTCTAGAGAATCAAGGTTGGTCTGGATATGCTGCAATGCTTCGAGGTCCTATATTTCCTAACATTGTAAAGACCTTCTGGCTTTACGCATCTGTTAACAGTGATGGTAGTCACATCACTTCAAATATCCTTGGTATTCCCTTTATGATCACTCAATCCTCTATTGTTGAAGCTATCGGGTGTCCATCTGAACCTCACTTGTATGATCATAGGAGTTTTGATCACATGGCTATCACTGTTGTTCCAAATTACTTCAGTACCTTTAGGCGAGCTCTAAACAATCCAGAGAATCTGAAACCTCTTTCCAGAATATGGTTTCGATTTATCCTTACAAATCTTCACCCTAGAGGAGAATGTCTCAATGTTTTATCCTCAAGGGATAAGTTTCTTATCTTCTGCCTTATAAAAAGCATTTCAGTCAATCTGCCAGCCATCATCTTTAATCATATGAAAGATTCCATCTTGGCCTCCAGACACTTTCAACGGTTCTTCATTCCTTACGGACGTGTCCTATCTGCTTTACTTGAAGAAGTTAAAGTCATCAGAATTCTTCGACGAGCAGAACTCACAAATGGAGACTTATTGTTTGATACAAGCCGTGATGTCTTTAAAATCTAGTTTGAATCTGTGTATTTTCTATTTTCTTATTATGCTAAGTTTGTACTTCTTATCAGACAATGAAATTTTTATTGTACTTGTATGATCATAGGAGTTTTGATCACATGGCTATCACTGTTGTTCCAAATTACTTCAGTACCTTTAGGCGAGCTGTAAACAATCCAGAGAATCTGAAACCTATTGCCAGAATATGATTTCGATTTATCCTTACAAATCTTCACCCTAGAGGAGAATGTCTCAATGTTTTATCCTTAAGGGATAAGTTTCTTACCTTCTGCCTTATGAAAAGCATTTCAGTCAATCTGCCAGCCATCATTTTTAATCATATGAAAGAATCCATCTTGGCCTCCAGACACTTTTAACCGTCCTTCATTCCTTAAGGATGTGTCCTATCTGCTTTACTTGAAGAAGCTAAAGTCATCAGAATTCTTCGACGAGCAGAACTCACAAATGGAGACTTATTGTTTGATATAAGTTGTGATGTCTTTAAAATCTAGTTTGAATCTGTGTATTTCTCTATTTTCTTATTATGCTAAGTTTGTACTTCTTATCCGACAATGAAATTTTTATTGTTCTTATTTCTTATGTTTTTTTAATTTTGCTTTCACATATAATTAACTTTTTGATTATGACAAAAAGAAGAAGAAGAAATAATGATTTTGATTGTCATTGTTTTTAAAAGGCTTAAAATATATTATTGAAAATGACTACAAGTACCCTCATAAGAATATTACAAATTTGTTACTTAATTAACATAGTTTTAGAAGCTAAAATCTTAATTAAAGGCGAGAAGCCGGACAAGAAAGACGAAGGCATTTGAATAATTTTGTATTTGTATCACTTTTAAATATATTTCTTCTTTAGTGAGTTAGAGACAATTTTAAGAACTTAATATTATATTTATATAATGAGTATTCTATTGGTATAATAGCAAGCTTAAGAATTTTTTTTATTTGATTACAAAGTTAAATTACTTTCACTTTATTTTATCGGTGAGTGTAGTATATTTAATAATGTTAAAAAGCCATCTCTCTTATATAGTTTTATCTTTTTTTTAATAGTATTTATGAGTGGATAGCAGTGAAAAATAAAATAATGTTAAAAATGAAAAACAAAATTGTTAATACATCATAAATAAAAAGACGTGTTAAAAGCTATTATAAAATTTACATATTAAAAAAAGTTTAAAATTTTATATAAATTTATTTAATTAAATAGACTAGGTCACATATATTAAAAAAATGCCTTTTAAATCTATCAAACGGACCTATTTTAATAAATATAAATAAATATATTATTTTTTATAATGTATTTTGTATTTTATATTAAAATACAAAAATAAAGTTATACTCCTATGAATAATATGAATAATGTATTTTGTACAAAAGTAATGTCATTTGTACTTTATAATGTATTTTAGACTTTATATTTTGAATAACTAGTGAACATAAATTGAGAAAAAAATTATGAATAGGGATGGAAATTTGGCCCATATTCTACGGGTACCCACAAAAAAAAGCTCACAATGAATAGGGTAAAAATCCGCAAAATTGGTACGAATATTGGCACGTGTAATTATCTATTAAAATAAGCGGGTATGGGTGTGGAGCGGGCACAGATATCTTACTACCCACTTCGCCCCATATCCTCACTACATATTTATATAATATCATTTATATTATTATATAAAAATGCATGTTTATCGATTTTTTAAAAATATATTGCTATCAAACTATTACACATTTTAATAAATGTGTTTATTTATTTTTGAACTCAACAATAACATGCATAATTTTTTTTAATATTGTTAAAAAAAACTTAAAATTTTATGTATTTTATAATTAATCGATTTAATTTTAACACAAACGCGGGTAAACGGACACGATGACTGGTATTGGAGTACCCATACGATATGGGTATAGGTATGAACATTGGTGCCCAAGCAGATATGGGTTCGGATACGAGGATTTTATTTAACTGTGGATATCGAGACGGGTACTATTATACCCTGTCTATTGTCATCCCTATTGAAGAGTAATTCAATATTCAGAAGATGGACTGATCTTCTGATGGTTACTCAGTAGATAGTATTGACCAGAAGATGCTGTCTGGGTCCCATTAGCTTAGCTGTTTAGTAGTAAGGGTACTTTAGTATTTTGTACTGTTTGTACCTTAGACTTGTTCACTAAGTTTACTGTTCCAGAAGGAAGCCTCAACTTCTGATGAGAAGAGATATCAGAAGGGAAAGGATAAGAAGAAAGTTCAATGTTACTGTTGCAAACAGTTTGGCCATTTTGCTAGAGACTGTTTGGCAAACAAAGGAAGGAGATCAGAAGAAGCAAATATAGCCAGAGGAGGATCAGATGATGAACCTGTGCTATTGATGGCTTCAGAGTCTGACGAAAGTCAGAGTGGTGGTATATGGACACTGGGTGTTCAAATCACTTGACTGGAAACAAACAATGGCTGATAGACTTTGACTCTGAAAGGAGGACAAAGATCAGATGTGCTGATGATAAGTACCTGTATGCAGAAGGTATGGGAAATGTCAAAGTCAAAGTGAAGAATGGAAAGACTGTTCTAATCAAGGATGTTTGGTATGTTCCTGGAATCAGAAGCAATCTGATGAGTGTGGGTCAGCTCATTGAGAAAGGTTTCTTAGTTGTTATGAAGAATAACCTTTTGAAGTTGTATGATTCCAATCAGAAGTTGATTATGCAATCTGAACAGGGAAGCAACAGAACATTCAAGGTGAATGTAGATACAGCTGAAATAGAGTGTCTGAGTGCTGAAGGCTCAGAAGGTGATAGTAAGCAGTGGCACAAGAGGTTGGGGCATTTGAACTATAGAAGTCTGGGGCATCTAAGTTCTAAGAAGCTTGTACATGGCATTCCAAAGATTGTGAAGCCTGAGAAGTCATGTGAGGTATGCATGAAAGGCAAGCAACCCAGATTGCCATTTGTATCAGAAGTTGCTCCAAGAGCAAAGCATGCTCTGGGAGTAGTGCACTCTGATGTGTGTGGACCATTTCCAGAACCTTCACTTGGAGGAAATAGGTATTTTGTGTCTTTTGTGGATGAGTTCACAAGAATGACGTGGGTAACTCTCATTAAGTTTAAGAATGAGGTGTTTACAGAATTCCAGAAGTTCAAGGTGAAGGCTGAGAAGCAGAGTGGTCAGAAGATAAAGATTCTCAGAACGGATGGTGGAGGTGAGTATAACTCTACAGAATTCCAGAAGTTCTGTGATGATAATGGAATTGAGCATGAGGTTACTGCTCCTTATACTCCTCAACACAATGGTCTTGCTGAACGTAGAAACCGTACTTTGCTTGATATGACGAGAAGTATGCTAAAAGAGAAGAAGCTTCCTCATAATCTATGGGGAGAAGCTGTTGCTACTGCAGCATATGTGCTCAATAGGTGTCCAACAAGGAGGCTGAAGGAAATTGTTCCTTTAGAGAAGTGGACTAAGGAGAAGCAGAGTGTTAGTCATCTGAAGGTTTTTGGTTCTGTGTGTTACAAACACGTTCCAGAAGCTAGAAGGAAGAAGCTGGATGATAGGAGCAAAGTGATGTTATTGGTGGGGTACCACAGTACAGGTGCATACAAGCTCTATTGTCCAGAGACTAACAAAGTTGAAGTCAGTAGAGACGTCTTTGTGAAGGAATCAGAAGTTTGGGATTGGAGAGAGTCTCAACCAACTTCTGATGTAGAGATAACTTTTAAAGAAAAGTTAGAGTCAGAAGATGAAGAATCTTCTGAAGACGAGTCAGAAGATGAAGCATCTTCTGAAGATGAGTCAGATGGAGAATCTGATTCTGATCCAGATTCTGATGATGATCCAGATTCTGGTGGTGGTCATGATTCTGGAAGGGAAAACTCTGAAGACATAGGGTCTGGAGGACAAGCTTTTGGAGATGATCATGGAGGTGGTGACTCTGGAGTAGCTGACTCTGAAGTAGCTCAGCGACCACAAAGAGTCAGAACTATACCAAGAAGGTTTGCAGATTTTGACATGTTGCAAGACACAGAAGTTGACTCAGAAGGAGAGGTCATTCAGTGTGCTATGTTAGTAGATTCTGAACCAGTGAGTATTGAAGAAGCGCTCAAGAAGAAGGTCTGGCTGAATGCCATGAAAGAAGAACTTGAGGCTATAGAAAGAAACAAGACTTGGAAGCTGACAGAACTTCCAAAGAAGAAGAAAGCCATCAGCGTCAGATGGGTTTTCAAGGTAAAGCTGAAGCCAGATGGATCAGTTGGTAAACACAAAGCGAGGCTAGTGGCTAGAGGTTTTCTTTAAAAACCTGGACTAGATTACTTTGAGGTGTTTGCTCATGTAGCTAGACATGAAACAATCAGGCTGGTGATTGCGTTAGCTGCGAACAGAGGATGGTCCTTGATGCATCTGGATATAAAGTCTGCATTTCTGAACGGTCCATTACAAGAGGAGTTATATGTGTCACAACCCCCTGGCTTTGTGAAAAAGAATAAGGAAGGGATGGTGTACAAATTACATAAATCTCTGTATGGATTGAAGCAAGCGCCCAGAGCTTGGAATTTGAAGATTGATTCATTTTTCAAGAAGCAAGGGTTTCAGAAGTGTGAGATGGAATATGGAGTTTATGTGCAACATTCTGGAAGCAATATGATTTTGTTGTGTCTTTATGTTGATGACATATTGCTTACGGGGAGTTGTCCAGAAGATCTGATGAAGTTCAAGAAGGTGCTGATGAATGAGTTTCAGATTACAGACCTTGGGAAAATGTCATATTTTCTAGGGATGGAGATTCTGTATTCAGAAGATGGTATCATTATGCATCAGCTGAAGTATGAGTTAGAACTTCTGAAGAAATTCAAGCTGGAGAATTGCAAATCCGCTGTTACACCGTCAGAAACGAATCAGAAGTTGGACTCTGATCCTGAAGGTGAAGATGTTGATGCTACGGTATTCAAACAGCTGGTTGGTTCTCTAAGGTATTTGTGTAATACCAGGCTTGATATATGCTATGCAGTTGGATTGGTTAGTAGGTTCATGAGTAAACCTAAGTGGTCCCATTACCAAGCTGCTGTCAGAATCTTGAGATATGTCAAGGGAACTCTGAAATATGGCATATTGTTTCCTTCTGGGAGAAAGGAAGAATCAGAGTTATTGAGTTATTCTGATTCTGATTGGTGTGGAGACAGAGTTGATAGAAGGAGTACTTCTGGATATTTGTTCATGTTTCTGGGAGGTCCTATTTCTTGGAGTTCCAAGAAGCAACCTGTTGTTGCTCTATCAACCTGTGAAGCTGAGTACATCGCAGGCGTTGTAGCTGCATGTCAAGCTGTGTGGCTTCTGAATCTATTAGAAGATCTGAAAATTAGAGTGAAGAAGCCTCTGAAGCTGATGATTGATAACAAGTCTGCAATCAATCTTGCCAAGAATCCGGTGTTACACGGAAGAAGCAAGCATATTGAGACTAAGTATCATTTCTTGAGAAGCCAAGTCCAGAATGGAACATTAGAAGTTGTGCACTGTAGCACCCAGAAGCAGATGGCTGATGTTCTGACGAAGGCAATCAAGATGGATCAATTTCTGCTCTTGAGGGATGGAATTGGCGTTGTCAGCTTTGACTGAAGAATATGAATTAAGGGATGGTATTGAAGAGTAATTCAATATTCAGAAGATGGACTGATCTTCTGATGGTTACTCAGAAGATAGTATTGACCAGAAGATGTTGTCTGGGTCCCATTAGCTTAGCTGTTTAGTAGTAAGGGTACTTTAGTATTTTGTACTGTTTGTACCTTAGACTTGTTCACTAAGTTTACTGTTTTAGGGCTTATGTGGCAAGATTTTCTTTTCTTATAAATAGCCTTGTAATAGCTATCATTAATAAGTAGAATACAATTTTATTCTCTCATCTTTTTTGCGCCGTTATTCTATTATTCTCTTTGTCACCATCTTTATTCACTGTGCACCAACAATCCCTACTTATGAATAATGTCATAATTTGTTTTTTGTAAGTTATCTCAAATAAATAATCTTACAAAATTTATACAATTATGTGAGTTTAAATAAGTTAATGTGAACAAACATTTTGTCTCTTTGTACTATTGATTCTCTAGTATATTTAAACACTAATTGAATTGCTTATTTACATCATATGTTTGAATGATATATGTTTTTTTAAATAGATTAATAGACTTTGAAGTTTTTAACAGGTCATACTCATACTTAGTAAAGTCTAACTCGGCGCAGTCTATTTTCACCCCTAATACAATGTATAATTTTTATTTATTTTTTTAATATACAATGTCATTTATGGCATATACATTTATATAAGTTTTTTTGTGTGTAAGGAAGATAATATTAATGGAAGAATTAAAGATTCTCCAACCTGTTATACAAAAGAACGAGCGAAAAAACTCGACAAAAAGAAGAGATTACTAACCAATTAGAATTACAAGCGAAATAATAACGGATATTTGTTAAACTCGTAAATATTAAAATTGAGTTTAATAATTTTTCTATGAACGACCAAGTATTTATATTAATTAGTCTGGACCCTATTTATAAAATATAGTTATTCTTAAAATAACTCATTTCTTTAAATAAAAAATAGTTATTTTTCATAACAATGTTTTTTCAAAATAGTAGAGTCAAGCACAATAAATTCTTCACTTATATATTTTATATTTAAATAATATTTTTTATTTTCCCTATTGCAGCTTTATTAATTGTGTTGTTATCTTTTTTTTCTTCTTTTCAGATAACCATGTTTGTGGTTCAATGAATACACTGAATAATTTTTGTTGTTGAATAACCTATTGTAGCCTTATATATTTTTTCTCAATTTATTTTTGAAGCAACATTTGACCAATTTATTTAAAAGATTTAAATTTCTTTCAATTTAGAACAAATTATTTAAAAATATAACTTTTTTCAAAATGCCATATTTGAATTTATATATATATATATATATATATATATATATATATATATATATATATATATATATATATATATATATATATATATATATACCATCAAGTCCATTCAGAGAGGGGGAGAGAGAGAAAAAAATGTTTCAAAAAAGTAATTCTGAGATTTCATCGTCTTCCAGTGCCAAAGAAGCTAGTCATGGAATCGACGACACTGGTCTTGATGCTACTGTCACAGGTAACATTATTACATTCTTTTCTTTTTTTTCCATTTTCTATTTAAAAATTTAGGATAAAATGAAGAAAAAAAACTTAGAATTATAACCTCCGTCTTTTGGTAGTTTCTCCATATCTCTTAGATAATCTTTTGTGCATTCAGAAATCTTGCCAACTCACAAAACTAATTGTCGAGTCTGCTATTTCAGAAATCAAACTCAATTTTTGTTCATAGTCACATCGTATTTTTTTCAAAAATCAAAGTAATGTTTTTCTTATAAGAATAAACGATTGTTATAATCTTTTATTAAGAAATTATTGAAGTATAATTTAGGGTTTTCTACAAGTTAACATTACGCTACTTTGAATTTAGTTGAGTACTCGTTTCCGCAATTAATTAATTAAATAGTATAATTTAATATCATGTCACTTTATTATTTTTATTTTAATTTTAAAAAAAATTAAAATCTTTAACTTATTTGCACTAAATATACATTGTACCAAATTTAAATTCACAAATATCAAAGAATTTAACTTCTTATAAAAGTTAAATTTATAATTATTTATTGGTAAACACTCTAGTACTCTTGAATTTAGTTGGGTATCAGTATCCTCGTATAATCAAATCATATTAATTAATGACACATCATTTTTTATAATAACTTTATTTTAAAATAAATTCAAATTTTAAACAAATTTGCACTTAAGAAATCGGTAGCCAATTATTTATCATTGGTACCTAAGAATTTAGCTTATTTATTATATTTATGCATGTTATAAAATTTATTATCTTTTACAGAATATAACTCAATTTTTTATCTTAATACTTATTAAAGATTGTGATTAAGGACCACTTTGACCATATTTAAGAGTGTACTATTACTCTTTTGGATTATTTTTGTAAGATGTATCCTAAGGACCTCTAGTGACATGATATTAATTCTCTTATTGTTAATTAAGTACTTTTTCTTTAATTTGTCTTTATTTATGTTTTAATTTCTTATGAGTTTTTGTTTTTTATAGGTAACATGTATTCCACTCCCGATGACGACTTCAAGAGTTTCCTCTTGCAAGCCAAAAAGGAGGTGCAAATGAGAATCAAGGGTGACACTTCCTCTTTGCCTAAAGCGAGAGGTGTGAAGAGAAAACCCAATGAATCTTTAGGTGAAGGGATTTCTATTTCTTCTGATGTTGTCATTACAAATTCTTCGATTAAGGTTCAACCCGAGAAAGACAGAGCTAATCACAAGGCCAAACATGATCATCCACATATAAGAGAGACTCAATTCATAGGGGAGCAAGCAACCAAGATTTTTGCTGGTACTTCTTCTGAGTCGCTCCTCGTCTCTTCATGTGAGGAAAAATTGGAGGGTGTTGTTCAAGGCGTTGAGGCCATAAGTCCTGAGAAAGCTTATTCATTGATTGTAGCTTATGGTCTCAGAGTGTCCCAGTTTGGGAAATCTGCTCAAGAAGAATTCATCAAAACCAGAGATGAACTCATAGAAGTTAAAGATAATTTGAAGGCGGAGAAAGAGAAAATGGACTTTACTATTGAGTATCTATAAGACCTCAAAGTTCATCTAGAGATGTCAAAGAAGAAGTTTATGGATGAGCTAATTTCTCGTGATGAAGTAGAGAAGAAGAAGAACGAGAAGATCCAGTCGTTGGAAAAAGAGGTCAAGGTCTTATCTGAAGGGTTGGCTGATGCAAAAAAACGGGCAGACGGGAAGGATGGAGAGATCTATAAGTTGAAAATAGACGGAGCGACTAAGTATCTGGAAGGTTTTGATGTTGCTCTAAGTCAAGTGAAGTTTCTTCACCCTGACATTGATGTTTCAGAAGTTGACTCCCTTAAATTCGTAAAGGACGGAAAGTTAGTTCTTATGTAGGCGTGGTTGTTTGCTTTTGATTTTTGGAATGACTAGATGTGCAAGACATGTAAGGTGGAATACTATTTTTTGTTTTTGTGTTTTCTTATAATAATTTAAGGCATTGATGAGCCTTAAGGGCTCGACATTACTTTGTCGATGATGGCCTCTGCCTTTTATTGTTTATTTGCAGTTTCATCTCTTACTTATGTACTCAAACTTGCATTTTTATTTTAAAAGTGGAGCAACTAGTGTGTTTTGACCACCAACCATTACTGAATATGTTGTGTGACTATGTTGAGTTCTAAGTGTTTTTTTCCTTCTCGTTTGATTATGAATATTGCTCTCTTTTTTATTTGTTCTTTATTCATTCTTATTATGGTATATTAATATGTTCTATTTATTGTATGCGTTTAGGAGGAATTATCAGTGTTCATTGTTGGTTAGATATTTTTTCTTAACGTCACCTAAGGTGGTTTTAAGTATAATGTATTAATCAAAAAAGAAATTGTATGTTCTAAAATGCTCTAGGATCCATGTGCATAAAAGAATTGTACTTCTAGTTTTACTTATTATTTGGCACCAAATACCGATTTAACAAGTGTACAAGTTGTTTCAAGTAGTAAAAATGGTAAGAGCTATGGGTTTTGTGGATCCATACGTACTATATAAAAAGGGAAGAGGTGCTAAGCATGCCACTAAAAGACACCTACTCTTGGGTGTTTAAAAGCATATTGAAGCAAAGAGAGAATTACAACAGGGTGCTGTTTACGGTGATTTCCGGTAAACAACCGCTAGTCTTCCAAACTATAATAAATATGATTTGGTTACTCGCAGGATCGACTAGATTGATCCTAGGACACATAGTCAAGAAGATTGTTATCAATTTTCATTCGAACCATATTCATGATTTGTCTTCTTCAATAAGCGTTGTTCGATTAAAGAACAAATAGTCTTGATAATCACTTTGTTATATATAAATGTGACTTCAACGAAAAGATAAGTAACATAACATATGAAATTAAAAGGACTATTAAAACGTAAAGAATCTTAAACTGCAGAAACGTTAAAGACTTTGAAAGTAAATAACATGAAAGTAATTCGAAAGTAAATGACATTAAAGTAAAGATACAGAAATGTAAATGGCAAGAAGTAAACGAAATGCAATAATTCTGGAAGATATTTAAAAACAAAAGATAATACACATGTATTAAAGTGGTGGTGTCATACGTACATTTTCTCAGCGAACTCTTTCTCTTAACGCTTGATACTTGAGTAAATATGTGAGTGATTTGTACAAAATGAACACACAGAATCCTAACATTAAGACTCCTATTTATACTAGTTTCGACCTTAACGGTCCTACACTAATCTGCTGCCACGTTTCTCATAAGAACTTCTAGCGACGCCATCTGTTACTTGGACAGTTACGAAACCGTCTTCGAATTTAAAATCTTCCCGCCTGAGTCCGTCTTCGACGCGTGGCAGTGTATTAAACAAACACTACGAAAAACACGCTAAGTAGTAATACTTGAATATATTTATAAATTTTGTCTAAGTCCCCGAAGACACATACTTTTCACTAGCTTTCAGTATTCATTATCTTCATAGCGAACTTAGAAATCTTTACTCTCGAAGCATGACCATCAGTAGCCATTCTTTTATTTTTAAGGGATGGCCATCAGTAACCATCTTTCCTTCGATTTTCTACTTCTTCGAAGGACAAATACTACAAAACGAAATCTTCAGCTAACAAATTGCCCCCAATAAATGCCTGTTTCGAGAGTCAACAGAAATATGCGTTTCTTGTCATTATAAGATTTCGTTCTTTATTGATCTTTGAGAGTTCCAAGACTGCTGACTAACGTCATAATCATTGATGACCCTGTTTCCGAAACGTCTTGTCATTTTCAAAGATGTCTCCTCATAACTTACATTCCCACGTTTTAACCTTACTTCTTGATCATTACTCCTACATACTAGGAGTGAAGCTAACTTTATTCGACCGCCGTTGGATTAAATCACCAGCCGCCACGTGTTCTTTGGATTTTACCCAAAAGATTTAAAAAGGGTTTCCGTTAAACCTTTAAATACTTGGTCTTGCACTTCTACACAACCTTTCATTCCTATTTCTTCATCTTCTTCAACAAAAACCAAACATCTTCAATCTCTTCAAAATTTCGCTCCCTTAATCAGAAATTTCTCTATGGCTTCATCTTCAAATGTTCTTCAACCTGCTCTGAAGCTCCAATCAACAACACGGTCTGGGGAACAAGAGCACGTTCAAAACCCTAACACCGAAGAAATACGCGCTATTTACGCTTCCCAGGTAATCATTCCCTTTGAACTTTCTGGAAAATCTCTCGCTTTTATGGGTCCATTACCAGGTGAAAATATCCCATCTCTGAATAAATTCTTCCCTGCTTATTACAAGACTAGACCATTAGTTAGCAAAATTAGGATAGATGAAGATGGCTGTTCTCCCTCAGGAAAATCTGCTAACATGGAAGAAACTCCAACTGTAACTCCTTTAGCTTTAGCGAAAATTAGGTTAAACTATATGACCAACTCTGTAAAAGTGTTTAGGTCAATTCCTTTAGCCAAAGATCCTGATTTGTACTATGCCTGGTTAGAAAAAGTAGAGAAACAGAAAGAATCCTTCTGGAAATCGTTAGGAATATACGATTTGATTCAACTGTCAAAGACAGGTTTAGAATACAACCAACCCATGTTAGTAGCAGCGGTTCACTTTTGGGATGCTTCTCACAACACTTTCCATCTCCCCTGTGGAATGGTTACCCCTACTCTTTTCGATGTGGCTGCGATTACAGGACTTCGACCAACTGGAGAAACCTTCGATCCTAACGAAATGGATAATGATACTATTGGTTTTAATGACTCACAAGTCACTTATACTGCATTCATCCAGAAGCATCATATTACCACCGAAACGGCAGTATCCGATGAAGAACATATTGCTTTCCTAGCGCTATGGCTTTCACGATGTGCCTTCTGCTCAAGATCTATTCAAGTTGCAAAGAGGTACCTTTGCATGGCTAATCAATTGCATGCTGGAAAAAAGCTCAACCTCAGCCAACTGCTTTTAGGGTCTCTTTATGAAAACCTCAGCGAAGCTGCAACCCTCACCAAGAATTTCAAATCCGGTAGTTTACTTTATGCTGGCCCTTTCTGGCTATTACAACTGTGGCTTAATGCTACATTCGAAACTCATCTTCCCTTTCGAGGAAACGTCAATGAGGAGGATAGCAAAATCAAAAATCGAACTATAGAAGGGATCAGGTTAGCTTACCTAACTCCAAAAGAAGAAATTGGAAAGCTTCATGAACACTTCCTGGCATATTCAATGATGTTTGCCCGGCGTAACCAGTTCGATCCTTCTATGGCCCCATTTGTACACAGAACAATAGGTCCCGAATGGTTTACTCGAAAATTCCCATTAACATCTCAGGATCAACAAACTGAGTCTATGGAAATTTGGGAAGCCTTTCTGACTCCAAGGTTATTTTCCCATCGCCTTCGACCATCAAAAGGTCAATGTATTCTCATGTGTTACCAACCAAATTTGGTCTCGAGACAGTTTGGGTTGGTTCAAATAAAACCCAAGTGTTTATATGAGAAACGAAACCATATGTGTTTCCATACCTTGTACTTGACTGAAGAAGAATGTAAAACAAAAATCAACAAATACGTTGGCACCACCAATCTTCCTCCTGTCTCTTTCGAACCTGCTTTTTATTCTACACCAGACTTTCATCAATGGTGGACGGATTATTATAGCTCCCAAATCTTTGATGCTGATAGCCTTGCTCAAGAACTAACTGCAGCTTTTACTGATGTGCAGGAGAATTTTCAAAAAGGTACTTCAACTCATATTAAAGAAATCCAAGCTTTTCAAAAATTCTTTGAAACTATCTACAGGCCTGATGATCTTAGTCGGACCATTCGTGAGGCTGCAGTCATTTTGCGCGAAAAGTTTTCCGCCAAACTGGATAAGTTGAAATTGCCCTCGTATGTTCGACCAGAACTACGCTATGAAGTGGCTTTCAAACTTAATCCTCCAAAATTCCCTCCACTACCGAGTGCTGATTTTGGTGTGGCTCTAAGTCCTCCTTTCCCAGACTGGTTCGTGTGTGGGAATGCTCTCAAAATTCTTCGAGAGAGTACCAAAAAACGCGCTGAACGAGTGGTTCCGACTAAGCATACCTTGGATACTTTCAAAGGACATCTTCATATAGATTTTAAACATGTTCGTGTCCTGACCCCAATACCTGAAGGTTTGGATTAAGACAATCTTTTCGACTGACTTTTCTTTTCTTTGCTGATATACTGATTTCAGTTTCAACTACAGCTGTTGCACGAAGGAGGAAGATCAAGGAAGCTTCTGCCCAAAAAGATTCTGGGACATCTAGGAGCAACAAGCCAAGTGAAAGTGATTCCATCGTCACTGGCAAGAAGCCCACGGTACATACTCATCTCATATTCTTGATTTTGTACAATCTGTGAGTAGTATCCACCTTACTTATCGTCTATTCGCCAGAGCTCGAAACCTCCAACAGGTTCGAAGCGGAAAGCTTCCTCGACAGCTGCCTCAGATGGCGAATATAAATCCCCTCCCCAAACTAGACAAGGACACAAGAAGAGACAAAAAGCTGTTACCCCTTCAAGAAAAGGGAAAAGGATAAGTCCCTCTAAAACTGCTTCTCCTGGTGATAAGGCGTCCTCTGAAGAGTCTCCTTTGAAAACTGCTAGTAATGCTTTCGTTGTGGAAAGTCATAATTCAAGTCCAGACAATATCCCAACCAAGGTATTTGGATTCCACCCCACATATTATCTTGTGATTTTAACCAACTAATTAAACTGACATCTACCTTGTTATTGCAGGATGACGCTGGCACTGCCACTTCAGGTTTCAAGGACCATGGCTTTACCATTAATGTTGACAAACTTTACGGTAATTGTCAAATTTTAACTTTCGTCAACTAAACCCCTCGAAGGCTTATCTTTATGACTAACTTTGCTCCGTTTAACATAGGTACCTCTCAAAACCAAACTCATGTTCTCTCGCCAGTCTTCGAAGACGTTAGGCCAATTGCTACCATATTGCCTAATGAACCAGTCGAAGAAAGTCACTCCACTGACGAATCCCCACCTACTCATCAAGACAAAAATTTGGAAGAAGATCATCCATTCTCAGGCAGCGACAATGTGAACCCCCAAACGCATGACAGTGAAGATACTGCGTCGGAGCAAGATGCTATGGAAGAGATTTCTCAACCAGAAAAACAAGATCTTCAAGGGACTTCGACTCTTGATACGAAAACCATTCCTGAGACAACTTCGACGCTTGCCCCCGTGAAGCCTACTCCTTCGGAGCTGGAACAACTTAAGCAAACTGATCCTCTTAGTTTCTTAAAGGCTATCATGGATGCGAATACTTCTTCGCCTTCGGAACTTAATGTCTCTCCAGCTGTAACTGCAGAATCTAGTGATAAAGAAGATATTCCTAGCCTCCTCCGACAAATAAAAGAGAGATTCTTTGGGGTCAATCTTGTAGACGTTCTCAACCGGGAACCTATTAAGAGTCACAACTTAAATCAACTTCTAAAGAAGGTAGATTTGCTTCAAGTTTCCACAGAAGTTTCAGAGGTAATTGTTCTGTTAGGCTCTCTACTCGAGCAACTCCAGGCCAACATTCTTCGAAAGCAAAATGTCGAAAAAGAGCTATCTGAGACAATGGCCTCTCATGATTCTTCATGGAACTCTGCTGTGGACGCAACGAAACAAGGTGAGGCCCTCAAGCTTAAACATTCAGAAAATCAGAAGGCCTTTGATGATTATGAGAAGAACATCAACTCCTGGAAACAAGAGATAAAGGCACTCGAGGACAAGATAAAAGAAGCTGAACGTTGTCAGGCAGCCATACAAAAATCTAACCAACAAGATTTGCTCGAAGTGGTGCAGTCGGGAATTAAACATTTCGAGACTGCACAGAAATTAGTGCCAGAGATCGAAAGATTGAAGAAACAACGGGCACTAATTGAGCTTCGTATGTCTTCGTGGGAGGCTCAATACTTGAAGATCAAAACGGATCTCCCTAAAGATTTTAACTAGATGTTTTCAGTCCTGTTACTTGTTGCACCTTTGTTTTGTAATCGAAACTACTGTAGACCCATAATATTTGTATGCTTGACTCCCATTTATATCTATAATGTTTGCCAGCATTACTTTTAGCGAATCTAAACATTTCTGCCAAAATATATCTTTAGATTTTCTACAGTGCTTTTCATTTAATGCAACGTGTAGAACCTGAACATCTTTCGCAGCATCCTTGCCTCTAGACTTGACGTTTCCCCTTCTCTAGCCATAATCATCATTAAACAGTGACGTCACTTTCTCCAAAACGTCGGTTTAAGACGTGCGTGCATCAGTTTCATGATTACTTCTCAACTTCCAAGGGCGGGAAACGGCGGAAGCCATAACTTCTTTCTTTGGAAAACCAACCGCAGTCCAATCACTCATTAATAATTTAAAACCACCCTTCAGTATTCCCAGTCTATATAAAGGGTCAAATATTGTCTTCATTTCTTCATTCATGCGCTTTTTCTCCAAACCAAACACAGAAAAAGAAAACACACAACTTCTCTCTCAGAACACCTTTCTTATCTTGCAATGGCTGAAACTCTCTCCTTTAACAACATCAAAGCCCTCATCAGAGGCGAGTTCAGACTCTCTGAGGATGAACTTGTTCGTCATTTTATCAATATCGAAAACCTCTTTGTCAACTAAGAACTGGACTTCTATTTTGAAGAAGTCTTGGAGGGTGCTATCTACCCCAACATGGTGGCAGAATTCTGGATGAATGCGTCTTTACGCATAGATCCTGAAGGTAGGACCACCATTGATTCTGAAATTCGACACGCTCGTCTCAGCATCACTCCCACCACTATTGCCAACCTAATAAGATGCAATAACTCTGGTGCAACTTTTGATGACAACAGTTTCAGCATGACTACTCATCTCATGTTGAGAACTCTTATGGACAACGATCCCACTTGCCAATTCGACTATGTAGTATTGGCTTAGATAACATATGTTTAATAACATCACAATGAGATGAAATGTAAACATCAACTGGCTTTATATAATACTTAAGTTTGGTACAGGAGAAATACAAACAAAGGCAGAGTTTTTCTATATCAGTATATCTAGTCTCTGCATCATTGAGTACTCTACTTAAGTAATAAATGGCTCTCTCGATGCCATTCTCATCCTCCTGGGCAAGCATGCTGCCTATTGTTTTATCTGATGCTGAAATGTATAGGCGCATGTGCTTCTTCCCATTTGGGGGAGACAGAATTGGTGGACAAGTCAAGTATTGCTTTATCTGATCGAAAGCTTCTTGATGTTCAACACGCCATTCGAATTTTCCTTGCTTAAGCCGAAGTAGAGGTGAGAAAGCTTGCGTGCGTCCACTCAAGTTAGAGATAAATCTCCTTAAGAAATTTATCTTACCCAATAATGATTGTAGTTCTTTCTTCGTGGATGGGGACTTGGTTTCCCTAATGGCTTTCGTCTTGTTCTGGTTAATTTCTATCCCTTTTTTGTGGACTACGAACCCCAAGAAATCACCTGCCTGCACAAAGAAAGCACATTTAAGGGGGTTCATCTTCAAGCCATATTTCCTCATTCTTTCGAATGATTGGCTCAGATGATCGAGATGACTCATACCCGAGGTAGATTTTACCACAATGTCATCTATATACACTTGTATGAATGTTTCTATAAAGTCATGAAATATAGAATTCATTGCTCTTTGATAAGTTGCCCCAGCGTTTTTCAAACCAAAAGGCATCACAACCCATTCGTAAGTGCCTATTGCCCCTGGGCAACGAAATGCTGTCTTGGATACATCATCTTCTGCTATAAAAATTTGATTGTATCCCGAATATCCATCCAACATGCTCAAATACTCAAAACCTGCGGCTGAGTCTACTAGCATTTCTGCTACAGGCATGGGATACTCGTCTTTAGGAGTAGCTGCATTAAGGTCACGAAAGTCTATGCATACTCTTAATGAGCCATTCTTTTTAATTACAGGTACTATATTAGCAATCCACTCAACATACCTTGTAGTTTGGATAAATTTGCACCGTAAGAGTCTTTCGACCTCTGCTTTAATCTTCGAGTGAATCTCTGGCACGAATCTTCTGGGAGTTTGCTTTATGGGCTTCTTCCCTTCTTTTATTGGTAATTATAGTTCGACTAAATCCCTTCCTAGACCAGGCATCTCATCATAGTCCCAAGCAAAACAATCTCTGTTTTCTTTCAGCATTTTGATGACCGTTGCTTTCAATTCTGGTTCTAGTTTCGCGCTGATATATGTTATCCTTTTTTGATCATTGTCTCCAAGATTTACTTCTTCAAGTGGATCTTGGGCCAACATCTTTATATTCGACGCCATTGGGTCTTTTTCGAATCCCAAAGGTTCCTCGTCGTATATTGCATCCAACCTTTGGTTTGGTTCTTCTCTTATGATCTCTTCGTCTGGAGCCGTGTGTTCAGGGAGTTCGAAACTCGTACGTATCTCCAATTCTGTTATTCCTTCTTTGGTTAGAACCGCATCTATCTTTGTATTTGATAGTTCGGCTTCGAGAGCCGCCTTCCTTTTGTTCTCGGCCACATAGGCCGAAATCTTTTCGAAGAACGAAGACTCAGACATGATTAATGTCATCGTCCCAGCCTGTTGGCCGTACTGTCGGATAATTCTCCAATGGTGCTGTATCTGGTGGACCATCCATGATCTCTCTATCCCATTGGAATCCATTTGGGTGTAACGTTAAATAGTACAATGCATTTTTATTTGGGGTATACATCTCTTCTGCAGCATGACAAGGGCCTATGTTTGCCAGGTTCCTATCGAAGTTGGTTTTGTTCACCTGGTTGACTTCAGCCATGTAGTAACTCTGATCACCTTCGATATTCTCCACTATACCATCTTCTCTCCAAATTGTCACCCTCTGATGCATTGTTGAGGGCACAGCTGCTACCCCATGAATCCATTCCCTACCAAGCAAAAGGTTGTAGTTTGCCTTTGCTGGTATAACCATGAACATGGTTGGCCTGGTAACTGAGCCTACTGTCAAATTGACTTGAACAACTCCCAGTGTTTGTCCTATTTTGCCCTCGTAATTAGATAAAACCATGTTATGTGGCCTTATATCCGTATCGAACATACCAATTCTTTTTAGCATGTATTGAGGCATTAGGTTCACCGCTGCTCCCCCATCAACTAGGACTTTATTAATGCCAACGTTCTCAATCTTAGCCCTGATATAGAGTGGCTTCAAATGATTTCGCATACCCTCATCAGGCCTTTCGAAGAAAGCATTCTGTTCTTCTACTGCACCATTATTCAGCACATAGTAACACACAGGTTTGTGTTTTGTCATTTCTTCGATATCAGCCTCTTCACAGTCTTCCACTTCAGTTTCCTGATTAAACTCGTGAGGGAGTACGGAAACAACATTGCAATTCAAGTTTATAGATGACACTCCATCAGAATCAAAATCATTTGTCATTCTATCCTCTTCTTTCCAGGAATTTGAACGCATCTTTTCTTCTTCATCCAAGAGTTTTTCAGCTTCGAATAATCTGCGTTCCACCGGAGGTTTGTTTGACTTTGCCCCCTGGTATGGGACTTGGTTGCTACTAGATTCTCCAGCTTCTCTTGGCCTGTATTCCTTCTGAGCCTTTTTTATTCTCTGATGCCTTCTCCACTGGGACCGAGACATAGGATTTTTTCCTTTATAATTCTCCAATCGATACGCCTCTCGATTTGGTCTTTGAAATTGTTTCCTATATGCCATTGCAGTTCTACCACCTTGGTCCCAACTTCGCCATTTGTTGGTTCTTGCATCAGCTTGCACCCACCTATCCCTTGGCGCATCTGCAGGGATTCTGAAAGTTACCCTTCGAGTTCTGAGGTGTGGGCTATCAGGCCTCTTTGTTGGAGTCCATATGTCGAAACCGTACAGGTTAGGACGCAACCCCTGAGTTTCTTGACTCATGTAGCAATACACACGTTCGAATGATCGTGCTAGCATTTCGTCATAGACTACCCCACATCTTGGGCAGAGAGCAACTTCAGTGTTTTCTTTGTGGCATCTGACCAAAAATCCTACCAAGCTTTCCTCCATCTTTGGGTACAGTTGTAGTAGGGGATTTGGCTCTCTTCCTGGGTGTTCCCACCTTTCGCGTCGAACCCTTTCGAAGTTGGCTTCGACCCTTCGATTCAGCATGATCAAACACCTTGGACACATCCATTGCTTACCACCATTTCTCTCGTGGCAATTCCAGAGATATTCTTTGAGGCTTTCGGTTCTTGGAGGAACTTCGATGCCCCCATTTTGCCTCGTCAGCCATGTCTCTAGTTCGCCAAATTCAGACACTGGTCGTCTGGCGCTGACCATGTTAACCGCTGCTGGAGGAACTTCAGAGATCTGGATTTTCTGGAGTTTCATCCTGAGGTCTTCAGTGGCCTCACTGTTTTCTTCCTTCGATGCTTCAGTTATTTCTGTCTTGGAAGATTCTTCAACAACAGTGTTGAAGACTATTTCACCTTTTAGGCTTTCAGTAGCCTGCTTTCCATTGAACATTGCTTTAGTCTCCACAACTTCAACTTCAGATGCCTCCACCATGTTGATATCTTCTACCTCGCAGAGGCTAGCGTCAGCAATGTTCAGGGGATTGGTATCGACCCTCATATGTGAAGGATAGAAAAACACTTAGAAAGGGGGGGTTTGAATAAGTGTAGCTTTAAAAACTAGACAGATAAAAATAAATTGCACAGTTATTTTTATCCTGGTTCGTTGTTAACTAAACTACTCCAGTCCACCCCCGCAGAGATGATTTACCTCAACTGAGGATTTAATCCACTAATCGCACGGATTACAATGGTTCTCCACTTAGTCAGCAACTAAGTCTTCCAGAGTCTACTGATCACACACTGATCACTCCAGGAACACTGCTTAGATACCCTCTAAGACTTTTCTAGAGTATACTGATCCACACGATCACTCTAGTTACAACCTGCTTAGTTCACTCCTAAGACTTCCTAGAGTATTCTGATCCACACGATCACTCTAGTTCCTTACAACTTAATGTAATCAATTCTAAGAGTATTACAATTGCTTCTTAAAAGCGATAATCACAAACTGTGATATTTCTCTTAACGTTTAAGCTTAATCTCACTAATATATTACAACAGCAATGTAGTGAGCTTTGATGAAGATGAAGATTCTGAGCTTTGATTTGAACAGCGTTTCAGCAAGTTAAAGTGCGTTGTTTACGTTCAGGATCGTTAACCTTGCTTCTCATCAGAACTTCATATTTATAGGCGTTGGAGAAGATGACCGTTGAGTGCATTTAATGCTTTGCGTGTTCCGTACAGCATCGCATTTAATGTTATACGCTTTTGTCAACTACCTCGAGCCTTGTTCACGCTGTGTCTACTGACGTAGCCTTTAGTAGCTTTTAACGTTCCTTTTGTCAGTCAGCGTAGCCTGCCACTTGTACTTCCTTCTGATCTGATGTTTGTGAATACAACGTTTGAATATCATCAGAGTCAAACAGCTTGGTGCATAGCATCTTCTGATCTTCTGACCTTGAAGTGCTTCTGAGCGTGATACCATCAGAACTTCAGTGCTTCTGTTCTCTTGTTCTTCTGATGCTTCCATAGACCCATGTTCTGATTCTGCTTCGACCATCTTCTGATGTCTTGCCAGACCATGTTCTGATGTTGCATGCTGAACCCTTTGAGACAAAGCTTCTGAGCGCTGAATTATGCGTACTCTTTATATATTTCCTGAAAAGGAAATTGCATTGGATTAGAGTACCATATAATCTTAAGCAAAATTCATATTATTGTTATCATCAAAACTAAGATAATTGATCAGAACAAATCTTGTTCTAACAATCTCCCCCTTTTTGATGATGACAAAAACATATATAAATGATATGAATTTGCGATCAGAAAGAACAGACGGCAAAAGACAAATTACACAGCTATAACATAAGCATATGAATATGTCTCCCCCTGAGATTAACAATCTCCCCCTGAGATAAATAATCTCCCCCTGAAATAAATACTCGAAGAACTTTAATAAAAGACTTCCCTGATTATTTCGGTAGAGACGATCATATAAGCTTCTTGTCTTCAGAGAATTCATAGCTTCTGACTTCTGCTTCCATAGGACAGCTTCAGAACTAGAATTTCTTTAGATCCCTAGAACACTCACAGCTTCTGATTCCTGCTTCCATCTAGGACAGCTTCAGAACTTGAATTTCTTTGATCTTCTGAACATTCACAGCTTCTGACTTCTGCTTCCATCTAGGACAGCTTCAGAACTTGAATTTCTTTGATCTTCTGAACATTCACAGCTTCTGATTTCTGCTTCCATTTAGGACAGCTTCAGAACTTGAGTTTTCTGGATCTTTAGAACATTCACAGCTTTGAATTTCTGCTTCCCTCGGATAGCTTCAGAGCTTGAATTTCTACCAACATCACTTCATGCTAGATTTGTATCAGAACATTGTTGAATGTACCAGAGCATCATCAGAGCATCTCTACATCCTGAAATGTTACAGAACAAAAACTAAACGACAAAAGTCAGCATGAACGAGTTAGAACATAAAATGTATATTCGAACACATTATATGTATCAGAGCCATAACATTATATGTATCAGAGCAAATAGAATTTTGTCAGAACAAATAGACAAATATGGATCAAATTCTATTATCAGTGCTTCTGATTCATTCTTCTTTCTTGCTTCTGATTTCTGAAGCTTGACAGCACTCAGCTTGCTTCAGTTTCCGTGGTTTTGCTTCTTGTGTTTGCTTTGAAGATTCTCTTCATTTGTTTATACCTGCAAAACACTTAAACCATATAGAACTTGCAGTTCTTGTTAGTGAATGTGTGGGAGCTTTACCCAGCAACTGATAGATTAATCAAATCATTTATCATTTATCTTCTCCCCCTTTTTGTCATAACATCAAAAAGAATATTTCAAAAGATTCAGATGAATAAAACGACAAATAAAATCACTGGAATGTAAAACAAGGAAAGTTTTCATTGATAATCAGAAGACCAAAAGATTACAAGAGAGGAATGCAAGAAAACAGATGCAACAAGGAGAGGAAACTACAAAGACGAATGAGGTGACTAGCACAGTTACCTATGGTCGGTGTCCCTTCAACTGCACGCACGCTTATCCATGAATAGTAACGACAGGTTTACCATCCTGAGATAAAACGTTACAGCTGTTTTGCTTTAAAAGAGGTTCTGAATCAACTTAGACAATGAAACGTTAGTAATAACTGAATCATATTTTCTAAAAGATTTCAATCAGAACTTCTGATTAAAAAAAATTCCACATTCATTTCAGAAGATACTCATACATGAGAACTTCTCATCTTCTCATTCTGGGCATAAATCCATACTGATGTTCTTCAGAATGAATTTAAACCTATCTTCAGCCAGGGGTTTTGTAAAGATATCAGCCCATTGATGGTCTGTATCAACAAAGTTTAAAGATATAACACCCTTCTGAACATAGTCCCTTATGAAATGATGTTTAATCTCAATATGTTTAGCTTTTGAATGAAGAATAGGATTCTTAGATAAACATATAGCAGAAGTATTATCACAGAATATAGGAATGTTACTCTCAAATATCTGATAGTCTTCTAGCTGACTCTTCATCCAGAGCATCTGTGTACTACAACCAGCAGCAGCGACATATTCTGCTTCTGTTGTTGATAGAGCAATAGTTGCTTGCTTCTTGCTGTACCAGGAGATCAAATGACTTCCAAAAAATTGGCAACTTCCTGAATTACTTTTTCTTTCAATTCTGTCTCCAGCATAATCAGCATCGCAGAATCCTACTAAGTTGTATTCTTTAGATTTTCTGTAAACTAAGCCAACATTAGTAGTACCTTTCAGATACCTTAGAATTCTCTTAACAGCAGTTAAATGAGATTCTCTAGGATCTGATTGGAATCTAGCACACAAACAAACACTGAACAAAATGTCAGGTCTAGAAGCAGTCAGATATAGAAGAGATCCGATCATACCTCTGTATAACTTCTGATCTACCTTCTTACTTACCTCATCCTTACCTAGGATGCATGTTGGATGCATAGGAGTTTTGGCTTCTTTGCAGTCTAGAAGATTAAACTTCTTCAGAAGTTCCTTCACATACTTGGTTTGATGAACATACGTTCCTTCTGATGTTTGATTTATTTGTATTCCAAGGAAATACTTGAGTTCTCCCATCATGCTCATTTCAAACTCAGCCTGCATAGACTCAGCAAACTCCTTTCCAAGTGTAGCATTAGATGTTCCAAAAATAATATCATCTACATATATTTGACAAATTAAAATATCCCTTTTAAAGGTTTTACAAAAGAGAGTAGTGTCCACTTTTCCTCTAGTGAAACCATTATCCAGAAGGAAAGAACTTAAGCGTTCATACCAAGCTCTGGGAGCCTGTTTCAATCCATACAATGATTTCTTAAGTTTAAAAACATGATTAGGAGACATAGAGTCTTCAAAACCAGGAGGTTGATGGACATAAACTTCTTCATCTATATAACCATTTAGGAAGGCACTCTTAACATCCATCTGATAAAGAGTGATGTTATGTTGAGTGGCAAATGAAATTAATAGACGAATAGATTCTAACCTGGCCACTGGTGCAAAGGTTTCTGTATAATCAATCCCTTCTTGCTGACTATAACCCTGAGCCACCAGTCTGGCTTTGTTCCTTACCACTTCACCTTTCTCACTGAGCTTGTTTCTGAAGACCCATTTTGTACCAATTATATTGAATCCATCTGGTCTAGGAACAAGATCCCAAACATCATTCCTTGTAAACTGATTCAGTTCTTCTTGCATAGCAATTATCCAGTCTGGATCTTCTAGAGCATGATCAACAGAAGTTGGCTCGATCAAAGATACAAGACCTAATTGACAATCTGCATTGTTCTTAAGGAATGCTCTTGTTCTGATTGGATCATCCTTCTTTCCAAGAATGACATCTTCTGAATGACCAGAGATGAGTCTGGATGATCTTCTGACAGATGGTTCTTCAGAAATGCTTAGATCCTCCAGAGAAGCTGATACTTGATCTTCAGATTCTTTGCTTCTGAGAAGCTCTGCTTCTGATGCGTTGCTTCTTGGCTCAACAACTTCTGATATATCAATATCACAATCTGCAAAATTATCAAACTGCTTTGGTTTTTCAGAACCAAGCTTATCATCAAACCTGATATTGATTGATTCTTCTACAATCAATGTTTCAGTATTGTATACTCTGTAGCCTTTTGAGCGTTCAGAATATCCAAGAAGGAAACATTTTTGAGCTTTGGAATCAAACTTACCAAGATGATCTTTAGTGTTCAGAATAAAGCATACACATCCAAAAGGATGGAAATATGAAATGTTGGGCTTTCTATTCTTCCACAATTCATAAGGAGTCTTATTTAGAATAGGTCTGATAGAGATTCTATTCTGAATATAGCATGCAGTGTTTATTGCTTCTGCCCAGAAATGCTTAGCCATATTGGTTTCATTGATCATGGTTCTGGCCATTTCTTGCAGAGTCCTATTCTTTCGTTCTACAACCCCATTTTGCTGTGGAGTTCTAGGACAAGAGAAATCATGGGCAATACCATTTTCTTTGAAGAATTCTTCAAAGGATCTGTTCTCAAATTCACCACCATGATCACTTCTAACCTTTATGATTTTACACTCTTTTTCAGATTGAATCTGAATGCAGAAATCAAAGAACACTGAATGAGTCTCATCCTTGTGTTTCAAGAATTTTACCCATGTCCAGCGGCTATAATCATCTACGATGACTAATCCATATTTCTTCCCTCTGACAGATGCTGTTTTGACTGGGCCAAACAGATCAATGTGCAAGAGTTCTAATGGCCTTGAGGTAGAAACAACATTCTTGGACTTGAATGCAGGTTTGGAGAACTTGCCCTTTTGACATGCTTCACAAAGAGCATCTGATTTGAATTTCAGATTAGGGAGTCCTCTGACCAGATTCAGTTTGTTAATCTGAGAAATCTTTCTCAAACTAGCATGACCTAATCTTCTGTGCCAGACCCACTGCTCTTCAGAAACAGACATAAGACAAGTCACCTTCTGACTCATAAGATCTTGCAGATCTGTCTTATAAATGTTGTTCTTCCTCTTGCCTGTAAATAGGATTGAGCCATCCTTCTGATTTACAGCCTTGCAAGACTCTTGATTAAAGATTATATCATAACCATTGTCACTCAATTGACTGATAGATAAGAGGTTATGTGTTAATCCTTCTACAAGAAGTACATTAGAAATGGAAGGAGAGTTACCAGACTTTATAGTTCCAGAGCCAATTATCTTGCCCTTCTGATCTCCTCCAAACTTGACTTCTCCTCCAGACTTAAGCACCAGGTCTTGGAACATAGACCTTCTTCCTGTCATGTGTCGTGAGCATCCAGAGTCCAGGTACCATGACATGTTGTGCTTTGTCCTTTTTGCAGTCAAGGATATCTGCAATAGGAATAATCTTATCCTTAGGTACCCACATTTTCTTGGGTCCTTTCTTGTTAGATTTTCTCAAGTTCTGATTGAACTTGGGTTTAACATTGTAAGCAATAGGAGGAACAGCATGATAATTTTTAATGTGAGTTTCATGATATTTCCTAGGTTGTGTCACATGCTTTTTGGTGTGTGTTATGTGAAAACTTTGAGCATGTGAAGTGTGCCTAATATCATGTGAGTGGCCATACTTGAACTGATCATACAATGGCTTGTATGTGAATTTCATTTCATCAACAGGTTCAAGTTTGTATGGGGTTTCACCCTCAAAACCAATGCCAACTCTTTTGTTTCCAGACACAGCATATATCATAGAAGCTAGCTGACTTCTGCCAATACTTCTAGATAAGAACTTCCTGAAACTTAAATCATATTCTTTCAGAATATGGTTTAGACTAGGAGTGGATTTTTCTGAATCAGAAGGAGATCCAACATTATTGGATAATTTTAAAAGTTTTTCTTTTAATTCAGAATTTTCCAACTCAAGCTTCTTTGTTTCAAATTCAAATAGCTTTTTCAGCTTTTTGTATTTGAGACTGATCTGAGACTTGAGTTCCAGAAGTTCAGTTAGACCGGAAACTAACTCATCTCTAGTAAGTTCAGAAAATACCTCTTCAGAATCTGATTCTGATGTAGATTCTGATCCGTCATCTTCTGTCGCCATCAGCGCACAGTTAGCCTGCTCATCTTCTGAATCATCTTCTGACTCATCCCAGGTTGCCATAAGACCTTTCTTCTTATGAAACTTTTTCTTGGGACTTTCCTTCTGAAGATTTGGACATTCGTTCTTGTAGTGTCCAGGCTCATTGCATTCATAGCACATGACCTTCTTCTTGTCAAATCTTCTGTCATCAGAAGATTCTCCACGTTCAAATTTCTTTGAACTTCTGAAGCCTCTGAACTTCCTTTGCTTGGTCTTCCAGAGTTGATTTAGCCTTCTGGAGATCAGGGACAGTTCATCTTCTTCTTCAGATTCTGATTCTTCAGGATCTTCTTCTCTAGCCTGAAAAGCGTTAGTGCATTTCTTGATATTGGATTTTAATGCAATAGACTTACCTTTCTTTTGAGGCTCATTTGCGTCCAGCTCTATTTCATGACTTCTCAAGGCACTGATAAGCTCTTCCAGAGAAACTTCATTCAGATTCTTTGCAATCTTGAATGCAGTCACCATAGGACCCCATCTTCTGGGTAAGCT
This sequence comes from Vicia villosa, assembly GCF_029867415.1. Classification (NCBI taxonomy): domain Eukaryota; kingdom Viridiplantae; phylum Streptophyta; class Magnoliopsida; order Fabales; family Fabaceae; genus Vicia; species Vicia villosa. The sequence goes on from NC_081183.1 coordinate 129,789,867, forward strand.
TCTGATGATCTTCTTTACATGATCAGCCTTGGTGTATCCCTTGTCAAGAACTCTCAATCCAGCAGTAAGAGTTTGAAATCTTGAAAACATCTTTTCAATGTCTTCATCATCCTCCATCTTGAAGGCTTCATACTTCTGGATTAAAGCTAGAGCTTTAGTCTCCTTGACTTGAGCATTTCCTTCATGAGTCATTTTCAAGGACTCATATATGTCATAGGCTGTTTCCCTGTTAGATATCTTCTCATACTCAGCATGAGAGATAGCATTCAGCAAAACAGTTCTGCATTTATGATGATTCCTGAATAGCTTTTTCTGATCATCATTCATCTCTTGCCTTGTCAGCTTTACGCCACTGGCATTTACTGGATGTTTGTAACCATCCATCAGAAGATCCCATAGATCACCATCTAGACCAAGAAAGTAACTTTCCAGTTTATCTTTCCAGTATTCAAAGTTTTCACCATCAAATACCGGCGGTCTAGTATAACCATTGTTACCGTTGTATTGCTCAGCAGAGCCAGATGTAGATGCAGGTGTAGGTGTAGACTTTTCACTTTCATCAACCATCTTTTACTGAAGCGTTTTTCTCTTCCTGAATCTTTTCTAAACACGGTTAAGTGCTTGCACCTTAGAACCGGCGCTCTGATGCCAATTGAAGGATAGAAAAACACTTAGAAAGGGGGGGTTTGAATAAGTGTAGCTTTAAAAACTAGACAGATAAAAATAAATTGCACAGTTATTTTTATCCTGGTTCGTTGTTAACTAAACTACTCCAGTCCACCCCCGCAGAGATGATTTACCTCAACTGAGGATTTAATCCACTAATCGCACGGATTACAATGGTTCTCCACTTAGTCAGCAACTAAGTCTTCCAGAGTCTACTGATCACACACTGATCACTCCAGGAACACTGCTTAGATACCCTCTAAGACTTTTCTAGAGTATACTGATCCACACGATCACTCTAGTTACAACCTGCTTAGTTCACTCCTAAGACTTCCTAGAGTATTCTGATCCACACGATCACTCTAGTTCCTTACAACTTAATGTAATCAATTCTAAGAGTATTACAATTGCTTCTTAAAAGCGATAATCACAAACTGTGATATTTCTCTTAACGTTTAAGCTTAATCTCACTAATATATTACAACAGCAATGTAGTGAGCTTTGATGAAGATGAAGATTCTGAGCTTTGATTTGAACAGCGTTTCAGCAAGTTAAAGTGCGTTGTTTACGTTCAGGATCGTTAACCTTGCTTCTCATCAGAACTTCATATTTATAGGCGTTGGAGAAGATGACCGTTGAGTGCATTTAATGCTTTGCGTGTTCCGTACAGCATCGCATTTAATGTTATACGCTTTTGTCAACTACCTCGAGCCTTGTTCACGCTGTGTCTACTGACGTAGCCTTTAGTAGCTTTTAACGTTCCTTTTGTCAGTCAGCGTAGCCTGCCACTTGTACTTCCTTCTGATCTGATGTTTGTGAATACAACGTTTGAATATCATCAGAGTCAAACAGCTTGGTGCATAGCATCTTCTGATCTTCTGACCTTGAAGTGCTTCTGAGCGTGATACCATCAGAACTTCAGTGCTTCTGTTCTCTTGTTCTTCTGATGCTTCCATAGACCCATGTTCTGATTCTGCTTCGACCATCTTCTGATGTCTTGCCAGACCATGTTCTGATGTTGCATGCTGAACCCTTTGAGACAAAGCTTCTGAGCGCTGAATTATGCGTACTCTTTATATATTTCCTGAAAAGGAAATTGCATTGGATTAGAGTACCATATAATCTTAAGCAAAATTCATATTATTGTTATCATCAAAACTAAGATAATTGATCAGAACAAATCTTGTTCTAACAATATGACTCTTGGTCTTGTCAGCAAACTTCAACCTTCCATCATTGAGAGCATTTTGAATTAGATCCCTGAAAAGAAAACATTGAGAAGTTTTATGGCCTAAAAACCCATGATATTTACAAAAACCTCTTTTCTTCCGTTGTTCCAACGGAGGAATTTTTGAATTTGGAGGTAGTATCATTTGGCCATCTTTTACCAATAAATCAAATATTTCATCACACTTGGTAATGTCGAATGTATAAGTTTTCTTAGGGAACCTATCATTCTTATCGTTTTCTACTGGGTTTTTTCCGTTTGCAGGATTTAGCAATTTGCAGGCGTAAGGTGGCGCTTCTTTCAATTCAGCCAAGTCTATTTCGACTTCTTCAGGGCTATATGAGTCATTGAAAGACTCATCATCAGCGTCCTCGGCTTCGACGTACGCTACTCTTTCTTTCTTATAACTTTTATTCGCCCTGACTTTTTCTGCCTTCAGGCGTTCGACTTGTCGAACCCTGTCTGCTAATTGGGCCATGTCCCTAAGGTATTGGGTATCTAGTTTCTTTCTTATTGAATAATCTAGACCACCTGCAGCCATTTCGACAAGTTCATGCTCTGGGACTGTTGTAAAACACCTTGATTTCAACAAACGGAACCTATTTAAATAATCATCAATTGTTTCTGTGAATTTTCTTTTAACACTGGCCAATTCTTTCAAACTTATCTTAGTCTGACCCATGTAGAATTGCTCATGGAAAAGCCTTTCCAAGTATGCCCATGCATCTATCGAATTTGGTGGCAAAGTAGTAAACCAAATGAAGGCATTCTTTGTCAGCGAACTAGGGAAATATTTGATCCTTAAATCCTCGTTTCCCGCTAAGTCTCCTGCTTCTGTCAAATATCTAGCAATATGTTCCACCGTTGACTCATTAGTTTCGCCTGAAAATTTTGTAAATTTGGGTACCTTAGTGCCCCTAGGCAATTCTGTCTGCATGATATAATCTGATATAGGGGATGTATAGTTTGGGCGTCTAAGTCCAGTACTAAGGCCATTATTGGCCATAACCCTTTCTATCATGGCAGTTAAGTTATTTTCTGTAGCCAGATTTTCTCTTCTGACTCTTTGAACAACCTCATCTGGGTGTTCGTTCCTACCCACAATCCTTAATCTGGGTCGCTCCTCCTCCGTTTCTTGTCGAACGGGGACGGCTCTTTGATTTGAAGCTTCTAAGTTAATTACTGGAGTTCCTTCGAACATCTCTGTTCTTCGTGAGGGGCCTACATCCCTAGTGGCTGTCCTAGATGACGGAACTATATCTTGTACACGTTCCAAAATGGGCCTCTCTTCTTGATTCGAAGGCTGTTTGTCTTTCCTTTTAGGTGGTGTTATTCCCATGAATTCCGCCATTCGATTCATTTGAGATGATATCTTTTGGAAAGTCTCCATGTTTTCTCTATTTGTAGTAGTAACATTTACCATTAGTGGGCTTAAAACTGAAGTCAATTCTCTGGCCAAAACCCCTACCATATCATGGTTGCTTGCATCCATTTCTTGTCGAAATGCTGCTTGGTTATTTGTGGTAAAATGGGGCACCTGGGTAGAAAAACCAGTGTTATGTGCACTTCGACCCACTGAACTAACATTCGGTGAAAATGTCGCATTGTTAGTTGGGGCATATATAGATCCTGCCCCTCGTACGCCTGTTCCATATGGGTATGGTATTCCATATGAACTATTTGGTCTCCATTCGAAGGCGGAATTCGTGCCTTGACCAGACAAATTATTTGCAGCATTTGTCGAGGCAAACAATACGTCCTCTGCGCTTGTGGATGAGGGTGCGGTTGTCGACACTGAAACTGGAATAGTCCCTGAAAGCCCTGTATTATTTTCAGGCAAAGCCTGGGAATTATCTGCAGGTCTCGATCCATTTGGACCCGTTGCATCTCGTGTTCCTTGAGTAGAAGTCGAATTTGCCGCTCCTGATCCCGAACCTTGTGGGGGATCTCGATCACCCCCTGCACTGGCCGTAACGACCATTTTCTTGTTGTACCTTCGTTTGGGAATCGGTTGTGCACTGTTCTTTAATTTACCGTTCCTAAGGTTCATACAAGATCTTGATATTGTCTAGACAAAAATAAAGCAATTGATTAAAACAATCTGCTTGACACTGTCCCACTGGGCGTGCCAATTTGTTTACGGTGATTTCCGGTAAACAACCGCTAGTCTTCCAAACTATAATAAATATGATTTGGTTACTCGCAGGATCGACTAGATTGATCCTAGGACACATAGTCAAGAAGATTGTTATCAATGTTCATTCGAACCATATTCATGATTTGTCTTCTTCAATAAGCGTTGTTCGATTAAAGAACAAATAGTCTTGATAATCACTTTGTTATATATAAATGTGACTTCAACGAAAAGATAAGTAACATAACATATGAAATTAAAAGGACTATTAAAACGTAAAGAATCTTAAACTGCAGAAACGTTAAAGACTTTGAAAGTAAATAACATGAAAGTAATTCGAAAGTAAATGACATTAAAGTAAAGATACAGAAATGTAAATGGCAAGAAGTAAACGAAATGCAGTAATTCTGGAAGATATTTAAAAACAAAAGATAATACACATGTATTAAAGTGGTGGTGTCATACGTACATTTTCTCAGCGAACTCTTTCTCTTAACGCTTGATACTTGAGTAAATATGTGAGTGATTTGTACAAAATGAACACACAGAATCCTAACATTAAGACTCCTATTTATACTAGTTTCGACCTTAACGGTCCTACACTAATCTGCTGCCACGTTTCTCATAAGAACTTCTAGCGACGCCATCTATTACTTGGACAGTTACGAAACCGTCTTCGAATTTAAAATCTTCCCGCCTGAGTCCGTCTTCGACGCGTGGCAGTGTATTAAACAAACACTACGAAAAACACGCTAAGTAGTAATACTTGAATATATTTATAAATTTTGTCTAAGTCCCCGAAGACACATACTTTTCACTAGCTTTCAGTATTCATTATCTTCATAGCGAACTTAGAAATCTTTACTCTCGAAGCATGACCATCAGTAGCCATTCTTTTATTTTTAAGGGATGGCCATCAGTAACCATCTTTCCTTCGATTTTCTACTTCTTCGAAGGACAAATACTACAAAACGAAATCTTCAGCTAACAGGTGCATAACTGTATGCAAGGAGATAAATACTAATCCAAAGTTGCATATTTAGCTATGCATAATGATGAGCGGGATGTGAGATGAAAGAAGATTTTCTACTCTAATATTTCTAGGCCCTGGGCACAAATTACCATGTGGATGGCTTGCCATGGAAAGTTGGCCACCAAATATAGGATGATGCGATTTGGTATGATCACAGAGGCTAAATGCGGTTTCTGCAACAAGATTGAATCTCATGATCATTTGTTCTCTCATTGTTTAGAAACTAGAAATATTTGGAAGGTGTTGAATTGGATTAATGAGAACCATGAACCTCTTGAATGGAAGGATGAATTGAATTGAATCACACAAAGAAGCAAGGCATAGGGCTGGAAGGTTGTGCTGCTAAAGAGTGTTGCTACATAAACTTTGTACGAGATATGGAAGCATAGAAACAACAACATTTTTAGAAAGGATGTAAGTAATATGAAAATAAAGGAGAAAGTTATAGATACCATAGTTTATAGAGGTTGGGCTAACACTAAGCTTAGGAATCATGTAGCTAGATTTAGAGCTGTCAATATGGGCTACCCGGTCCAAAACGGGCGGACCCAGGCTTTTCAGGGTTGGGCCAAAAAGGCCATGTGTAATATGGGCTCGAGATTTACTACCCGAGCCCGGCCCTAGATGGGTTTTGGGCTACCCCGCCCTAAATGGGCTTTTTTATTTAAAAAATAAAATAAAAACTCCATAATATTTAATAAATAAAATTAAAATTATGTTATTTTAAACATAATACATTTTAAAGTATTATATTATTTCTTATAAAAACTATAATGTCTTTCTAAATACAATATATGTCTAAATTGTATAAAATAATACTTGAATATTTATTATAAGAGAAAAATTAATAAAATACAATAAAAAAAATATTGATTATACTAATGTATAATATTTAAAAGAGAAAGATTGAATAAAATAGAGATAAAATTTAGTGAAGTGGGAAAAATCAATATGATATTTTGGAGTAAGATAATATAAATATAAATATTTTTAAAAAATTTATAATTATGCGGGCCTAATGGGCTACCCGTGGCCCATATGGGCTAGCCCTAATGGGTAGCGGGCTTTTCAGGGCTGGGCTAAAAAGGCCCTGAAAATATGGGCTCTAATTTTAAGGCCCAAATTCTATGATTTTTTGGGCCTAGCGGGCCGGCCCATATAGGCTAGCTCATTTTGACAACTCTAGCTAGATTGATGACTTAATGTGATCATAGTGAGTATTCCTAGTAGTTGTTGTTAATTCCTTGGTGATAGGAAGATTTGTACATATGAGTTTTTTGAATTAATCAAAGCTTTTATTGATTAAAGAAAAGGTAAGAGCTGGAAAATATTGATCACAAGATTTACAATTACTACAAAAAAAAATATGTGAATTGTGACGATTTTATTATGGTGTAAATATAATAAAAACCACCAATATTTATGATAGATTATGACAGTTTCTTAATCGACATAGTATTAACAATAATATAATGGTTTAGACCACCAATATTTACTTGTTTTTTCCTGACCAATTCAATAAAATTGTGTTTTCTTTTTGCTTTTCCCTCCTTTAAATTTTTGTATTATTTTATTTTAAAACTTTTAATCCAAATTTTAACCAAAGTCAATTTAAATAAACATACTCATAGATCAAACCTTCAAGTTCAACCCATCTTTCTTTTCAGTGTTACATGCCATTTTCTTCTCATTACACCTGAAAGAGAAAATAACAAAGTCATATCAAATTATTAAATAAATGTCAAATAAAAACATCGCAAAATCATAAATGACTTAAATTATTTTTAGGAAATTTTTGGATATTTTTAAAATTAGAAAACTATTTTAAAACTAATTAAAACATGCCAAATAAGAGGATAATCAAATAAAATAGAAAAAAAGAAAATAATAATCTCAAAAAAATTACACAAGGTGTAAAATGAGATAAAATATTTTTGTGAATTTTTTCAGAATCGTTGGAATTAAAATGGATTTAAAATGAATTTTAGAAAGAAAAACAAAAAAGAAAAAGAAAAGGAAATTAAATCAGAAAAAAGAGAGGAGCGTTGGATATGGCTTCATCAATTGACGGGGCTGATCTAATGGTTCTAACATGAAAGCGCATGGCAGAATTTAGTTAAAATATAACACCAGGTCCATTTTAAATCAACCAATAAAATTAAAACAAATGACGCATTCTGGTTGGTTAAAACATTTAAAACAAACTCAGGCAACTCAAAGCCCCTCCTATCACATTCTCTAGTGAGTTTCTCATTGGAGTTTGGCATTTCGTAGTTTCAGATCATGAAACCAATGCGATTAGACCTGTTTCATCAGTGCGAACTCAACCAATACATCCATTAAAATTTATTCAAATTCAGTGAAGAGAATTTTAGAGAAAACTCAGTAAAAACGCAAGAACGAAAAAGAAAATTAAATGATGAAATGAATGATCAATGCAAGGTAAGTTAGGGGAAATAATAAGGGAACCAAGAGCTACGTAATGGAATCGAGTTTGATTTGAAATGATGCCTCTAACTACCTTGTCCAAGTATGATAAGAAATGATGGACGAAGTGACTTGGATAGGGCGTTCAGAAGGTCTCAGAGCTTGGTTATTGTTGTTATAGCTTTAGAGAACACCGATGATGCTAATGGAATCAAAAAATGGAATTGAATGAGCTTAGAAATTGAGAATGATCTCTAAATTTTTTTAGACAAATTATGGATTCGAGCAGAACTTTAAGGGGCTTTCCAAGCTTGGAATTCATAGAAAATGAATGCTCTATTTATAGGAGGAGCTAATGAGCTTGGTACGTGTGAGAAATATGCCAAATCGTGTGAGAAATATGCCAAATCGTGTGAGAAATATGCAAAATCGTGTGAGAATGTGGGTGCACGGATTGTGTGATTATTCTTCATAATTATAGGTAGTTTTTTATCCTTGCACATCACTAAACTTGCTCGGGTCCTAAACACGTGCATACATTGGCTTCAAACTGAGAATTGGAGTGAAATGCAAAACATACTTCATGTCAATTTTCAGTTGCAAATGACCATTTTCAACACCATGTGAAATCTTGTACACTTCATCTTTACTGCTCATTCTTTTTTGCAAAATACTCACATCATGACATAGAATACAATGTGAAAATAGAGGTTCCATTTGGATGCTTGAGCAAAAATTTACGACGTTGTAAAGTAGGTACCATGACAATGCTTAAACGTCAAAAAAAAATTCTAAGCCAAAATGACACAAAATGACCTATAATGTCCTCAAAATTTACATGGCTTTCTAAGCACAATTAGCCCTTGACTCTTGAAGAAAACTTATAAAGGACATCATGAATGACATTATGCAATAATAAGCAATAAAAAATCTTTACTATTGAAGGAGTTATGATCTTGGAAAGTTAGAAAAAATTCACTAGAATCCACTAAATGACCTATAATGTTTCCCTATATTTGATGATTTTCAAAGCATAATTAGCTATTGATTAGTGAAGAGAAGTTGTAGACGATATCAAGGAGATTAATTTACAAAATAAAGCACTAAAAACTGTTGAACCATGAGTAAGTTGTAATATTTTGAACTTAGGCTTGAAAATGTTGACTTTTAGGTCAAACTTACTTGACAAACTTGAATCTTTTGAGCTTTTCTTGCAATTTAAGGCATATTGATGCACATATGAACTTTTCATGATGGATTCTTGATTGAACTTTAATTAAATGTGGCTAAAGATTGAGGTTGCTTGATGATAAAGGCATAGAAATAAACACATGAACTTTGACTTTCTTGAGGAACAAGCAATCACATATTTCGATAATTCTTGATCAATTTGAAGTTGAATAAAGCTTGGAGAGATCACGCATAAGATTATAGGTCAAGTCTTGATGAATGATCCCTTAACGACCAATGATCAAAAAATCTTTGAGCTTGAGCAACCAAAACCCTAGTTGATGAAACAATGTTGATGTTCTTGATTCAATCTCATAACTTACAAAACAAAATGAGGGAAATACAAATCAAAAGATACATATGAAGGTGCTTGGTAGGTCTAGAAAATTCTAAAGATTATTCCAAAATTATTCCAAAATTTTTCCCTAACCAAGGTTCAAACTTAAGAAGTACCACTGGACTATGTTCATTTTGGTTGATTTCTTTTCCTTCTGCAGCTACTTATTCAACCATTGCAGCCATTTTATTATTATTACTATTACTATTAGTATTGTTATTATTATTATTACTATTATTGTTGTTGTTGTTATTATTATTATTATTATTATTATTATTATTATTATTATTAGTATTATTATTATTATTATTACTATTATTACTAGTATTATTATTATTACTATTATTATTATTATTAGTATTACTATTATTATTATTATTATTATTATTAATATTAGTATTATTAGTATTATTAGTATTACCATTATTATTATTATTATTATTATTATTATTATTATTATTATTATTGTTACTATTGTTATAATTATTATTAATATTATTATTATTATTATTATTATTATTATTACTATTACTATTATTATTACTATTATTATTATTACTATTATTATTATTATTAATGTGTTTAATAAGTAGTTGTAGAAGTAAAAGAAATCAACTAATGTAGTAGTTAATAAGTAGCTGCAGAAGGAAAAGAAATCAATCAAAATGAACATAGCCCAGTGGTGCACCCATTATTAAAATAAGTAAGGTATCTTGTGTTCAAACTTTGGTTAGCAGGTTTACATCAAATTGACAGATAATATTATTTTTTTCAAAATAATATACAGTCAAACGAAATAAATTCATAACATATATTTTTTATATTAAGATAATATTGTTAATTTTTTCTTCTATAGCGTTATCAAAATAATTTTGTTATTTTTCTTTATTAACATGTTCCAGGTTCAAAGTATACACACAAAATGAATTATTCTCTCCCAATTGAAATTTTCTTTATAAAAAAAACATAAATATTCAATATTTGACCAAATTATTTAAGAGGTTTAAATTTTTTAGCATTTCTGACAAATTATTATATATTGATATTATATTATTATTTTTATTAAAAAATATACACATTCTTTTTTTTTCAAAATACCATATACGAATATTTCAAATATCTTATATTTATATATATATATATATATATATATATATATATATATATATATATATATATATATATATATATATATATATATATATATATATATATATATATATATATATATATATATATACAAAAACACACACACACGAAGAATATTAACAACTACTCTATCTCTTTGACACATTTATCAGCTTCATTAAAAGAGAACAGAAACATGTTCGGAAAAGGTGATTCTGGTTTTTCATCGTCTTTCATTGACAAGGAAGTTAACAACAAAATTGATGGGACTAAGCCTGATTCCATTGTCACAGGTAATTATTTTACATTTTTTTATTCCTTCGTCATTTTCTCTATAAGTTCTAATCTCCATCTTCACGTGTGAGGGTGGGGGTGTCAAGTCTCCAAATATGCAATGACAAACATATGGCTTTTCTCTAATATTTTATTTTACTTATGAGTTTTTTTTTTTAGGTAACATGTCTTCCTCTCCTTGTGATAACTTCAAGAGCTTCGTCCTGCATCTTAAAAAGGAGGCAGAAAAAACATCCAATGGTGCTACTTCCTCCTTGTCTCAGGATAAAGGTGTGAAGACAAAACAAAAGGGGTTTTTAAGTGAAGGAATTCCTGTCTCTTCTGATGTCTTGGTGGAAAATTCTTATATCAAGGTTTCCCAACCCAATAAGGAAAAAAGTCATGGAAAGGCCGAACATGATCATTTGCCTATGGGAGAGACTCGGGTCATGGGGAAACAAGCAACCGAGATTGTTGTTGGAGCTTCTTCTAAGGCGGCCATTGGCTCTTCATTGGAAAACAATTTTGACGCTCTCGATTGTGTTAATGGTCTTCCTCGTTTTCCGGATGGTGTTCCTAAATCTGAGGCCATAAATCTAGAGAAAGCTTATTCGTTGATTGCATCTTATGGTCTCCAAGTGTCACAGCTTGGAAAAATTGCTCAAGAGAAATTCAACAGGACCAAAGAGGAGCTCAAAGAAGCTAAAGATCATCTAAAGGAACAGAAGGAGAGAATGGACTTTGCTGTTGATTTCCTTTACAATATCGAACTTGACATAGAGAAGTTGAAGAAGATGTACAATGATATCCTTAACTCTCGTGATTCCTTAGTAAAAGAGGTTAAGGTCTTATCTAATAGGTTGCATGATACAAAGAAATTGGTGGAAGCGCAAGATAAGGAGATATACAAGTTGAAAATAAATTATGAGACTAAGTATCTGAAAGGTTTTAATGCTGCTCTAGAACAAGTGAGGCTTCTTCACCCTGAAACTGATGTTTCTGATGTTGACTCTCTTAAGTTTGTGAAGGACGGAAATCTGGTTATTCTGTAGTTTCAGTTGTTTGCTTTTTATTATGTTCTAAAATGCTTTAAGATCCATATGACTGGCCAAAACCTAGGCTCCTTGGTTGAATTGTTATTTGGTCTAGATGATGATTCAACAAGTGTACCAAATCTTTGCAAATAATAAAAATGGCATGAGCTACCAAGTATCAACCACCAGGACTACAATTAATATTGAATTCAATTTAACATCTTAAAGATTGAAACAACATTTCTAAGATTGATTTGAGTGATAAATGGTAAATTATGTTTATGTAAAATTAATAATAAAAAATATGTCAAGGATGAGGCTAACTTTGCAATTGCCTTGCAATTATTTGTTTACGTTTCAGATTAAAGTTATTATTCTAAATCATTAACCATATCCAAGTTTATTAAATCATAATCTCTTAGTATTAGATCTTTAACAGCTTAAAATAATTCCTAGTCTCTTTGTGAATTAGAAATTTAAGGTTAAGCCTTTAGAGCTAACACATATATTTGGGGTGCCTAGTCTCTTAGTGAATTAGAAATGTAAGGTTAAGCCTTTAGAGCTAACACATATATTTGGGGTGGTTCAAGGGTTTGTCCCTATATCTAGGTGGTCGTAGAGAGAATATCTAGTTCAAAGCGTTTATTAATTTCACTCTCGTTTCACAAAGCAAACTATTAATAATTTTACTGGTGACCAATAAATAAAAATCATCACCAACTAATACTAGATAAATAACATAATAACAATAAGTTAAAAGATAAAAGTCACTTAAGGGTGCCAGGTTATTCCAAAGTTAGTTCCTCATCCCTGATAAATGGGAATATAGTTACTCATTTCTCATATTCAAAAGATAAACAAAAATAAAAAATATTATACATATGTGAATACTGGGAGAAGCTCTAACTCTAGAGTTCTTAGTTGAATTCCCTTTTTTTCCCTTCATTTTTCTCTCTACAATGGTATTTTTCCATCCAAGATATAATCCATTTATACAATCAAAACACCAAGAGGGTAGTCCCAGGGTCGTCTCAAATAGTTTGGATTCTCTGTTACAATTTTAAAAACCGACCCCTAAAAAAAGGAACACGGAGAATTCGAAAAGAGTCATTTTTATTAGTGTATATATATTTATCAACAAGGACTATATATCTGTAATATCCCAATTTTCACCTTATTATGGTCATCCTCCAATAACCCAGCTGGATATCCTCGAACAGAAGACAAGAATCTTTAACACAATCACATTGTCATTATCTCCAGCAATGAATAGGAATTTATTTTCCCAATCATAATTTGCTATACTGAGTTATCAATATGCTTCAACTACATATTCATGTCCATACATCATAGTCGTGTCCATGCATCATTCATAATGTCTCATGACAAATACATGCATAAAATACAAGATCCTCATTTATTTTGAGAACTTCAATACATTATATGCATCATGACATTGCATAAACTAACTTTGCATTTTCAGGTTATTTCACAATCGAATGAACATTACCTTCTAGATACAGTGCAGGGACAGTCGAGACAATGATTTAATCCTGACACTCAGTCACAACAATGGAGTCACGACAATGGAGTCACGATAATGGAGTCACGACAATGGAGTCACGACAATGAAGTCACGACAATGGAGTCACGACATTGGAGTCACGACAATGGAGTCACGACAATGGAGTCACGACAATGGAGTCACGACAATGGAGTCACGACAATGGAGTCACGACAATGGAGTCACGACAATGGAGTCACGACAATGAAGTCACGACAATGAAGTCATGAAAATGGAGTCGTGACAATGGATTCACCGATCTAATCCTGACACTCAGGGCAATCGAACCAATGATTCAATTTTGATACTTATTCCGGATATTCTCCAGAGACGGTTGAGACAAAGATCTAGTACTGATATCTAGTTTTGGATTGTTCTCCAAAGACGATTCAAAGACAGCCAAGGAACGAGGAAGATACAATTGATACAAAGATTCGTTCTAACACCCCTCAATACACCGAGTTCGGATACAGTCTAGCGTACGGCTCATTCTAACGCTCGTCAACACAATTACTGGGTACAGTCTAACACAAACTCATCATAGTCTATGTCTTTAGATACAGCCTAACGTACGGTTCATTCTGATACTCATATGACATTCCTCAATGCATCTACTGGGTACAGTCTGACACAGACTTATCCCTGTTTATGCCTTCAGATACAGTCTAACGTATCACTCATTCAGACTCTCACGTCATTATCAAAATACCAGATGGCATCTATAAGCCCATCTCCGACAATATTCGGTCAATTCAACAAATGGAATCTTTAATCCAATTCAAGCAATCTACAACATTACTTCCTGCCTCAGCGAGGGCAAATTTCATGGCACTTTAAGTGTTCAATCATCTTCCACCTTCGGATCACAATAAGCAAACAAGTCAATCTACATTTTCTGGTTTAAGAAGATTGAACAGGGGAAGTTGTCATACCCCAAAATTTTCCCTCTATATTTCAAACATTTTGGATCAAGCAGTCTTTTCAGACTCATATGATCTTTAATTGCTCAAGACTACTCAAGAATTGGGTACACCTATCCTTCTCCTAGGGATTTGTTTTTCTTCAAGAAATGGGACTTCTAAGACTTCAAATAGGCTTCATAGCATCTCATATGTCTCAAAGTACTTCCATGCCAAATTTCAAGTCTTTCAATGTAAGATTGCTCAGTCAAATGCTCAAATGACCAACAGTCAACTAGTTTGACCTAAAAGTCAACTACAGTCAACACACAGTCAAAAGTCAATATTTTTTGTCATCATCAAGAATATGAAGTCACATTCATCATTTGATCAAGGGTTTATCATGATTCATCAAGAAAAGCTCAAAGATCAACAAAACTCAAAGTTTCTAAATTAGGGTTTTTGAAGTAAAAGTCAACTGAACTTTGACTAGCCATAACTTTCACATACTTCATCAGTTTTTCCCTAACCAAAGCCTATTCTCAAGGAAATTCCATCCTCTACAACTTTTATGTTAGACCCAAGTTCATGATATGTTTCATTTAAAAGATAAGAGCCAAAACAGTATAGGTCCTTCTAGAAGTCAACAAAAAGCTATCTTTTATCAAAGCCAATATCACCAAGATAAAATCTCCAAATGCGAAAAATATTCCAAAGGGGTTTGTAGAGGACATATTGGGCTTTCCAGAAAGTACAAGATCATTTTCATTTAATAAAAATAGAGTGAGTTAAGGTTGGTACAAGTTGGGAAAAATTCAAGAAAGACATGAAACCCTAATTGACAAATTTCAAATTTTTCAATATTGGGCCTTGGGTTTTGGACTTCCCACGTGACTTTAAGCTCAAAATAGGCCCATTGGTCAAATATTGTCTATTTCATGATTTTATTTCATTTATATTTGATTTTATTCATTTAAATTCAATTTAAAATCAAATAAAATCATGATTAAATGATTAGAGATGTTATGGAATATCCCCTTTTATATAATTAATATCCAATCAATCCAAGGGCTAGAAATGTCAGAAAAAGTGCAAGAAATAGAATTTATCAAGAATGGAAGGTTTGCACATGGAAGAATTCAATCAAATTTTCTCATAATCAAAAATTGGATTTGATTTGATTTTTTCTAAACAAGTTAACCTAAATCAATCTCCTATGAGTACTGAATATTCCCAGATGCAAAGGGACGAAAAAGGGGAGAGTTGAAGGGTTCTAAAAGGTGCAAAAATCTCAAGGAATGGGGGAGTATCATATTACAAATCCAAGCGAGTTTTAGAATAAACTGATCATCTTATTCCAATCAGAGGGTAACACAAGGTAGCAATGCAGCGTTAATCAATCCCCATGATACCCAGAACACGTACATCCTGTTCTTCGTGTTCATATTTTCCAATTTCCATATCTTGCATATCATTACATTTTCATTTAAATTAACCTTTTGTTTGAGTCTTTGGTGTGATTTAGAGGAGACTTGAGCCATTAGTTGGAAGTTTTGATGCCCATAACGAGGTTCACCATTATTAGGGCAAGAGGAAGCTTCTTTGTCAGGTTCTAGTTTCCAAGGGTTTATAGGCCAAACAAAAGCCATATTCATAATCAGGGACAAATTTTAACGTAATCTAGGTCTTTGGTTTTCTTGTTTGATCGTGTTTTGCAGGTTTTTGTTTTTTCCAGAAGTTGCTATGAAGTACCATAGCGAATTTCGTAGCAGCATCGAGGCAAAATCGTAGCTAATTTGGGGAAGAAGATGATGAATATTACCTTGGACTTTGACTGCGTGCGTGTTCCCTTCCTATTCGCTGGTCAAATAGACTCGCCTCTCTCTGATCCTGATGGGCCACGCCTCCAACTGTTGGGCCCACATTTTTGACTAATTTGAATAATCCTTTTAGTGTCGTTTTTATATTTATTTATTGGCAACCATTCATTAATCAACACAACAGTTCAGCGCAGATGGTTGGTGGTTTTTGTTGGTAATCCCAAGGTCTTGGGTTCAAGACCTCCAAGGACCATTTTAATTTTTTTGGGCATTAGTTCCTTTCATATTGTTTCCTTTTAATTTCTTTTTTTTTTCTAACCTATTTTAATTTTTTTCACCAATTTAATTTTCACACATAAAAAACCCTAAAAAAATATTTTGACTTTAGATTTAGGTTTCATAAACCTTTATTTAATTTTTGAAAAAAAATCTTTATTTTTCCTTGCATTTTAAATATTTTCTTAATTAAGTTCTAATTAACTTAGAATTAGGGTTTTCTTTATTAAAATCGATTTCTAAAATACTCAAAAAAATATTTTCTTTAGTAATTAGGTTTTACCATTCTCCTAACCTTTAAAATGTTTATTTATATATTATTTATTGCTTTATTCTTATTTAAAATTCTAGAAATCGATGTATAGGTCGCAAGATTATTTTTGTAATAGCATAGTTTTTACTTTTCGCACCTTTACTTTCCCGCAACAATTTTTATTGGTTATGTACCCCCATCCCGAAGCCATGTAATAGCTCAGGTTTAATTTTTGCCTTTACTTTCTACACCTTATAGCTGCTTAGATGTATGTCTTAATAGGAATGTATGATATGATAAAATCAATCGTTAGATCACTAACTTCAAGACAAATATCTAAATACAACACACTTCTCACACACTCACCTTTAGGGTAACCCTTTCTTCGTTGCCTATCGATTATATGGTCAAGTCCCTCAGACGTAGGGATGTCTTAGCAAGGTTGCCTTCGAGTAAGATCATCATAGTCCCTTCTATATAAAGATCATAGTTCCTTCAATGTTGCCTACGATGAAATGATCTTGTCTCTCGAGTTTCCTACGAGAATGATAATAGTCTCTTCGAATGCTAAGACATCCTTACATGTTGCCTTCTATGGCCATCTGATGACCATTCGATGTCCCTTTACATCCAATGTATAGGACTACCTACCCACTAATGGTATAGATAGTACTATCACTCAAGGAAATACTTTAAGAGTAAGAAAGAACTTACAACTTAGGGTAAGTAGCTCCTAATTGCTTGCTCACAACAAATCGAAGCTTCAAATACTTTTCACACCTTATTTTTTAAAAAAACATCTTTCAAGATAACACTCTATATACATCCGTACAAGGATCATTACAAAGTTAAACTCTTTTACAAACTGTTTTTCTAAACACACACCACATTTTCAAATAAGTCAAACAAAAACAAGTGAACTAAGCAATTAAGAGTCCATGGATAACCATGGATATAAAGGGTGCTAACACCTTCCCTTTGTATAACTTACCCCCCGAACTCAAAATATTTAAAAAGGTCTTTCCTGTTCTTTTTGCCTTTCCTAATTGGATAAAATAAAAGTCGGTGGCGACTCTTGCTTACAGCAACATGTTTTCCGAAATAACAAAACAAAAAGTCAGTTCTCCCACCGTGTTAGACCTTGCTTAATCATTAATTAAGGATATTAACCCCTAATGGGATGGTTATTAATCTTAATTCATGGATTAGTTAAAAGTGGAATGCATTAGTAATTGAGTTTAGTGGTAATTGCATTGCGGTAAAAATGCAACACATGTATAAATCCAATGAATGAGAATATTCTCTCATTTTTCCTATTCACTTATCTCACCAAACTCAAAATCATAATTTGGGAGAGCATGGAGAGATGGAGAGGCTGGTCCCTAGAGGTATATGGAGAGAGAAGTGTATCATCTTCATCATGTGTGAAAACTTGGTGATCTTGGAACGGGAGCAATGATCTACTATGAGAATCATCATCATCTTTTTCATCTCTCAAACATCTAAATCAGAATCTTATCTTCAAGGTGAGTTCTTAGTTAGAACTTGGGGTTAGAAGCCTAGGGTTATATTTTCATGTGTGGTAGTGTGCTAATGCCTGAAATTCATGTCAGGGGTATGATTATTGAACTTGCATGTACTGATTTTATGTGTTTTGGTTCCCCAAGCATGTTAGTAAATGTTAGGGATGGATGGGTGGTATATTTGGGTGCTATATGTGGTGTTAGAACACTGATTTTTGTGAAAAGTTGCTCTCATTCTCACCTAACGAAATTCGGCTCGGTTAGTGAGACCTGTTGGTAATAAAATTGTGTTGCCACCGAAATCAGTGTATCTTGAGTTTTGTAACTCGAAATGAGACGTGGTCTAATGAGTTGAAAATCTATTCCAATGCTCTGTGATATGATGATTAAATATCATGCTTGTATGATATTTTGTGATATGTGATATGTTCATGTTTGATTGCATGTTGAGTGTTAATTTTGATTTGCTTTGCTTAGAGCTGTCAAATAAGCCCCACATTTGAAAGCCCCACTTATTTAGCCCCATTAAAGCCCTAATATATTAAGCCCCTATTGTTGGAGATTTATTTTAGGCCCTAAAATTGTAGGCCCTTTACATAATATATTTTCTTTTGGCTCCATTGAGAGGGCCCTATTTTATTCCAAAACTTGCATAATATTCTATTTGCACCAATATTCTATTCTCTCAGCAAAGAGTTTAAACAAAAAAAGTACTTTTATTTTAAAGCATAATTCTTTGATTCTTAAATCACACTTATAGTAGTGGCCATATCTTTTTATGTCTTTGAAATTACATCAGTAATAATATCTACATCTTGCTTCAACTTCCCACGCATATTTAGATTAAAAATTTAAGAATTATAATTACTCATTTGTTAAAAAATACTTAAATGTTCAATAAGTTAAGAATTTTAAGAATTATAATTGTTTGTTTTGTTAAACATAAAGTACTTTTATTTTAAAGCCAAATTAATGAAAGAGACTAAAGAGAAGTACATTTGTTAAAATTAGTTTTATTTTGTTTTTGTTTATTTATATCTTTTAATGTTGTAACGAGTGAAAGTATTATTTGAATTCATTTTTTATCTCTATAATTGATTTGCCATTAAAAAAGGCTAATTGATATTACTTCATTTTATCGTAATTTGTTATGTTAGTGGAGTTTTTTATTGATAAGATAATAGTGAAATTATCTATATAAAATATGAGCTTTATTTTTTTGTTTTTTGAAAAAACTTTTTTTAAATCTTTTTTAAAAAGTTGTTTTATTTTGAAAATTTTTAACAGTTTTTTTTTAATATTAAAATTTATTTTTTATTTTTCATAATTATGTTTTTTTAATTTTATTTGGGCCTTATGGCCCCCTTTTGAATTTTAGGGCCTTCTAACTTTAGACCCTATGTATTTGAGGGCTTACTTTTGTTAAACATTTTTAGGCCCTCTTATTATTGGGGCTGGGGCCCAAATTAATTGGCCCCTTAAATTGACAACTCTATTTGCTGACATGTCAATGTGACATTATTTGGTTATATTAATTACATGCATTAATGTTAGAATAATGCCATGATAGTATGACCTTCTTATATACATGATTCTTTCCTTCCTTGACATGTTTGATGTATTCATGATTGTGACTCGTGCGTTACGAATTCTGAAAGTTCTGGTTTACTCGCTTAGAGAGCAAAAGCTTCGCCCAGCGTGACCTCGCTTTGAGATTGTTGTTCTTCGTTAAGAGAGGGACTTATTTCGGGAAATTTTTCAAATCTAGACAACCTTGCTTAAGTTTCACTAACAGAGCCTGCTAGTTCAGAATTTTAGAGGTAGTGATCTTAAGATAATTTGGGATCCGTAACTCGAAGAGAGACGCCTTTAGATGCGTTAAAGAGCTACTAAGAAGGGATATCCTATAGTAAAGTAAGAATGCGCTTGTGTGAATGTTTATACTCTATGATTTTCCCTAGATTTCTGGCTTGAGGGAAATAAAAAATGTACACAGTTTCTGAAGGTATATATATATATATATATATATATATATATATATATATATATATATATATATATATATATATATATATCCGGCTTAAGGGAGATTATACTAATACATTGTATGTTGAAAACATCTCTATTTATTTTTGGGTTGAGGTAAATAATATGGGTATGTTATGTTGAGAGTATCCACATTTCTGGCTTGAGGGAAAATGTGTCGATACGTTGTATACATTGAGTACCTAGAATTTCGACTTGAGGGAAATCGTGTAGGTACATTTCAATTCAAGTATCCATGTTTCCGGCTTGTGGGAAACTATATAGATGCATTGTTTGATAATGGTATATATATATACGGCTTGAGTGAAATCATATGGATGCACTTTTTGTGAGGGTGCCTAGGTTTTCGGCTAGAGGGAAATCCTATAGGTACTCGAGGGTGATTAGATTTTCAGCTTAATGGAAATCATATCGACCTTTGATTGTAATGAATAGATTTATAATAAGAAAAGGAATAGATTGATTAGTACACCAATTAATTGAAAATATTATTATGTGATTAATGAACTAATTAAAAAAACCATGTGTCGATGGTTTGATCCGAATAAGATGGTGTACCCTGTAGAGTCGAAAGGATCCATAAGATAGGGAAACTCACTAAGATTTAGTAATATCACCCCATTCTTGTTGTTTCCTCTCAGGTACACTCTAGTAATTGGAGGATTCATTAGAAGGTATGGATTAGATACTTAAGTAATCTAATGACATAAAGACTGCACATGATCTTTTGTCGTTGGGAACCTCTTGTGGACATACATGTGTATATGTTATAGTTGTAGTTTTGAAATGTATAAAATTTGTTATGTCAATTTTGGTGGGGTATTATAGTTGGTATCAGGGCAGGTCAGTTCATGACCCAAACATGAGACATCATTAGCAATTCTCTTCTTCCTCATAAGTGTGTGTTACTAGCCTACCTTTTACTATCATAGTATTGAGTAGTTGAGCCTAATCAATTCACTGATTATATACGTGATTGGCAAGATCACACCAGAATCACCACAAGGACGCGTAAGACCAAAGGTGACCCATACTCAAGTAACGGAAGTCGCCTATGAAAGATAGTGTTGAGATTTGTCGGGCACAAAGAGGGCGTCATATGCAAAGTGTTCAACAGAGTCAGACCCTACGATAGGGGTCACAAAATTGGAAACTTTCAAGGATTTTTATTGGGACAAAGTGAAATCTTCTAGATGTCTAGTCTGACAAGTGAATCAGTTAGAATGGGGACACCTTGGGGCATAAGATTCAATTTTGAGTCAGTTGTGATTCCTTACCCAATGGTGATTATTAGTTACGGATGATAAATTGAGTACTTGTTGGATGGATAAAAAGTTGTCGAGCATTGAGGCGAAAGGCCAATGTAATATCCCATGTTTCCTTAACATAAGAATATGGCAAATTGATAATTATTATTTAGTTGGAGGGAAAATGAGACTTTTCCATGAGGGCCTCTTTACTAAAATTTTGGACATAAGGGCTTTTTTGGGACTCATCACAAATCAAAATGAGAAAGGAGGATGAAGGAGCTTAGAAGCAAGAGAGAAGAGGAGGAACTCATGTTCATCATCTCCATGTTCCAGTTTCTCACTTTTGCTACAACCTCCACTAAAAAGGTAATAACTTTATACTCGTAATTCGGATTAAAGCGATTCCATACTTTAAGAAATAACACGAAATTCCCTTCATTTTGCCTATAAACTTTGTGGTTTGCATGTTTGTGATGAAAGAGATAAACATGTTTGAAGTTGGAAGATTCATGTTGAAAATGGGTAAAAGGGAAGCTGCGGGTTTGATGATTATGGAAGTGGAGCTTTGATCAAGAAAAGACCTTAAGGGTAGCATTATCACCATCTTCACCTCTCCAACTCAAAATCTTCAAGCTTGAGGTGAGTCTCTAGTTAGAGACTTAGGGATTTTAACGGGGATTGCATGAATTGGAGAAAATGGAGTTTTCATGTGAGAAATTCATTATTCATGTTGATAGAATGTATGGATCCTCTTCATTTCTTAAAAGAAATAGAAATTTTCATTATTATAATTTTATGTGTATAAAATTAAATGATTATTAAATATATATATCATATATCTTAGATATATCATATATCATATATCATATTCTATAATAATAAAGAAAATGGATAGGATCATAACTCTCTCTCTTGAGACACAAATGATTATAGATCTCATCATTTTCTAAAAGTTATGTGTATAAAATTAAATATATATTATATATATTTTATAAGCACGCAAAACCTTAACATGTTCATGTTAATGTTTGAATTGCTAAAGTGTTTTTAATTTTTTAAATTATTTTGTATTTCTAGTTTTTGAAATGCATATTATTTGCATAAAGTGTTATATTATTGATAACCTAATAACACCGGACTAGTAGAAGCATTTCATCTTTGCAAGAAGTATATTTCATAGAAATGCTTGCATTTAAATCATGAGAAAATGGGTGATACACTGACATTGTAAAAAAGTTTTACACTGTCAATCAATCACAACTATAAATCAGGACAAATCAGACTGTAAATTTTAAGAAGTTTATATGACATGACAAAACGATTTATTTCTATTGGATGACAGTGTAATTCATTCGGTACATATTATTAGTAATTCATCCAAAATCCGCTTAAATCCATATTTTCCTCCTTTTTTCTGTGAAATAAAACATTTGTGAATATTTCAGCAGTTACGAATATTTCAGATTTGATAAAGGAGTAAAAAATGTATAAGATTTTGATTTTGACAAGCACAATTGTTGGACTATTATCGATGTTTCATTAACAATTCTCAGCAACAGTAAACTTGAACAAGCACAGTGAAGAAATAATACTCAAACTAGCAATTCCACAAGCCTCTAACAAGAAATTTTTAATCTAACTCTTCATTTTCATTATCAGTGCTAGCAACAATAAACTTAAACAGAAGCTTTTGCTGCTAGTGACAACAAACTAACATAGATTAATCTCTTGGAAGAGATTTTAGCAGAACTGAATCTACTTTAACTTTTATTCCCTCGTTATACATTATTTGGCTTTTTTTTTTATTATTTGTGTTCCTATCTTTGAAAGAAGAACGGGGAAGAACTAACAAAAACCATGTAATACGCTTTCGAGTCTTACAACCGTGACTGTGCTTGCTCCACCGATGCACTCTGCAACATGACAGTAAAGATTCCATTAGAGGGTATAATATTCGATCTAAAGATAACAGGTCTACAAAAGAAAGATTCTTGGAATTCAAAAATCATGCAAAATCAGATGTTAGATTTCTCACCAATGAAATCCCCTTGGCAGCTCTTGCAGCCAAGTAAGCAGAAGGCTTGAAGAATTCTCCATATAGTTTGGTCCATTCCGCCAATCTAGAGTATATGTATTTGGATCCAAGAGAGTCGGCCCAGAATACGAGACCTCCCCTAATTAAATTAATCACAAAAGTCAGAACAAGAAGCACAAACTTTTGAGAGTGGTAAAAAGTAATATTGGATGAGACGAACCTGTAAGGCGGAAAACCCATTCCAAAGACAGTTGCAATATCAAGATCAGCTGCTTTAACTGCAATGCCTTCATCAAGGACGCGGCAAGCCTCATTAACCACAGGAAAGAAGATCATCTCTATGATGTCCTTTTCTGATAATTTTACAAGCTGTCCAGTTCACAAAACCAACAAGATCAGACCAAGAAAACAAATAAACTTTGTTACTTTAATGAGACTATGTGTCTTTTTCCCTATAATACTATAAGCATTTAGTATCTCATTCCATCTATTACTCTCTAGAATAAATAGTTAAGGGTATTATTGACAAAATAATAGTTAATGTTACATTGAATTTTAAAAATAAAGAAAAAAAAATAGGAACAAACAATGACACCGGAAATGATCCTAGACTGTTAAAAATGAAGGGAGGGAAGGGAGTGTAATTTATTTAGACTGGGTAAAATACCTTAGGATCAACAGTGACACCAGAAATGCTCCTAGACTTCTCAATATAATTCTTCACCTCTGGATCAGGATTAGCCCTACGCCTATCATCGTATAAATAAAATCCTTTGCGAGCTGCTTCACCTGTTAGAAGCATATTTTTATAGTTTCACACAGAACATCAACGTCTTTTTAGTGGAAACATAGCTGAGCAAGTTATTGTTACATAAATATATTCCACAAGAACATCTCAAATTTTCATTTGATATCATTAATGAGTGCAGAAGAGTTTTATCTTGACCTGATCTCTTATCCTCTTGCATAAGTGGAAGAAGCATTGATTTGTAAGTTCGCTCGGGAAAATTCTCAATAAATTGCATGCCGGTTGCAATCCCCACGCCAAAACCAACGAGGTCAGCTAATCTACATTACAAGATATATGACATTTATTAGACTGGTCCAGAAGTGATTATGGATATCAAGAATTATTTTAAGCATCAATACCTAAAAGGTCCCATCGGCATTCCAAATTTGGTTATTGCCTTGTCAATTTGATAAACATCTGCACCATGTTCTACCAGAAAGATGGCTGCTTGTGCATATGGGAAGAACACCCTATTAACAGCAAACCCGGTACAATTTCCAACCACCACTGGTGTTTTCCTAATCTTCCTTCCAATATCAAGCAAGTCAACTATTACTTGCGGAGATGTCTGCTTAGTACGTACAATCTCCAGAAGTGGCATAACATGTGCCGGGCTGCAGAGGCACACGTCAAAATTTTCAGCTAGAAATACACTACAGAAGAATAAATGGTTTCTGAATAGTGAACAGTAAACACACTAATATAATACCTGAAGAAATGAGCTCCAATAATCCGGTCCTCAGATTTAGTTTTCTTTCCAATCAGATTCAAGTCAATTGTGGAAGTGTTACTTGCAAGTATACAATGAGGAGGACAGTACTTTTCAAGTTCAGTAAAGATCTGTTGCTTTAAGGAAATATTCTCAATAACAGCCTGTCCAAAATAACCAACAGTTAATAATTTACCGAGGTTTTGAGTGATTACCGAGGTTTTAGTAAAGTGCAATTAAAACATTCAATGAACAATCTAATATTAGGATTTTGCCTTAAAGTACCTCTATCACCAAGTCCACGTCTTTGAAGCTTTCATAGTCAATAGTACCTTTGAGAAGAGATATGGTTTTTTCAAATTTTTCCTCAGTCATTTTCCCTTTGTTGACACGGCTTTGTAAATTTGCTGCATATGCATGAGTACATGACGTTTATGTATTTTTAATTAAAGCTAAAACTTAAGAACCAATTTAAAAGAGTCTTTTCTCACCTTTAACCCTGTTAACACCTGCTTCAAGGAACTTTTCATTTACCTCTTTCAAGATTACAGGATAGTTACTAAGAATTAAAGCAGTTGCTATTCCAGAGCCCATTAATCCTCCGCCAAGGATTCCAACCTTTTTCACTTGTCTAGGAACCAATCCACGATCAGTAACCCCAGGTACCTGTTCATGCCAAGAGACGTTAAAAATATCCAGACGTACAGAAATTAAGAAAAGAACTGTGGATGAATAAAGACACCAAAACTACAAAGTAACAACAAGATGATATATTGTTTTGAGCTACAGTTGCTCCCTTTGAATGTGACTAACCCTATTGCTCTCTTGCTCTCTCTCTCATTTTTGTAACCCGTAATCAACAATATACACTATGGCAAAATGACAACGAAAACTAAGCTTAGAAACATTTTTTCTTGCCTCAGAAGTTCTATAATAAAATTCAACAAAAATTGAGAAGTTTCAGTTAAATGTTACAAGGTCTAAAATATGCTTTTAAGCTAGTACATGTACATTTTCCCCTCTCGACAACCAGCCACTATAGCCTTGGGGTCTCCTCCCCTCCAAAGGGGAGAGAAACAAGTAAAATTCAGATAAGTAATGTCAGACAAACCTTAGATGTTCCTCGTTGAGAGAAAAATACATGAATCAAACTCTTGCAAGTCTCTGAGGCCACAAGTGCTTCAAAGGCTTCAAGCTCCTGTAAAGGTAAGAAAAGTTACATAGTCACACAGATTCCTGTAACAGCAATTTGAAGTGTAAGAAGGGAAACTGCAGAGATGTGACAACCTTCCAGAGTCCTGCACGGGGACCAGCAACTATTCCGTCTTCAATGACATCAATGCAAACCAAAGGGTGATTAAGATTAGGAGCCCGTTTTTTTGCTTGAGTTCTAGCAAACTTCAGTATCTCTCTGGCTTCCCCAAGGGGTTCTATTTTGTCGGTCTTGTAAAGACTAGCAACCCATGGTCGTCGACGGTCCACAATTTCCAGAGCCCACTGGCGTGCAGTGTCCAACAACTTCTCACGTGACACTAAAGCATCTACAAGTCCCAAACTATGAGCTTCATCCGCTTTTATTGCCTTTGAGGTCTTCAATTGTAAAAACCAAGAAGTGATTAAATTTTAATTGTCAATCACTGGATAAGCCTTTTGAAATTACATCCCTTAAATATTTTATATGAAAAGGAAAGGAATCATAAATTGAAGCATACCAGCATCATCTCAAGTGCCTTTGCCAGGCCGACAAGACGAGGAAGTCGCTGCGTTCCTAAGACAATTTACAAACGCCAAGTTAAAAGAAATAGTTAAATAAATAAAAATTACCTCATACCATTTTATTCTTATTTAAATTAAGAGCATTTCCATAAGACCATGAATCACAAGCCTTTGCATTATTATTCATGGTCTAACCCTTTTTTAATGTTGGCAATTATACAAGTCCTAGCTAATTAGGTCAACTAACAATTGAAATATCCATACCTCCACCTCCAGGAATTACTCCAAGTTGAAGTTCGGGTAAACCTAGTTGAGCAACTGGGGTTGATATCCGTGCATTGCATGCCTATAAGCAGAAGAACATATAATATCTTTTCGAGAAAAATAAAATAAAAATGTTTCTTATTCTTAATGTTGGACAACATATACCATTGCAAGCTCTAACCCTCCACCCAGGGCAAGGCCATCAATAGCAGCAACCGAAGGTTTCCTCCCCCCTGAAAGATGAAATGAAAAGATTCAAAATCAAAATAGAATACAATGACAAATGAGTTGCAATGAAAACGTCAAAAGAAACCGTACCTTCTATAGTGTCAGTGAGAAGGTCTACTGATATCAAACCAGGACTTGTCTTCTCTATATATAGCCATGAAGAGTTAGAAAATAAGTGCAATTACATTTACTAAAACAGAAAACCTTAAAAAAAAAAAAAAACATAAGAAAAATTACCTGCTAATCCCTCTTGCATTACACCAAATGCATTAATATCAAAACCACCAGAAAATTTGCCCTTTGCACCTGATACAGTCATTAAAGATTCAGGTATGAGAACCTCAACTTGAGCAATGTTTGATTATATTTTTCCACTTATCTTCTTATCTTTAGCACTTCAGAGATACTTCAGCATTACTCAAATGTTACAAATGGTACATAAAAGTTACTCTGGTTTGAACAATCCATGCTTATAGATTTAAAACATATTTGAGTCAATGAAGCTTATATGTTGTATAGATTGTGATAACCAGTCAAAACTACTCTGAACTTTAAGGTAACAAACAACAATAAAGGTAACCAAGTTTAAGATTGTACCTCTTTCCTGTCAAAAAATAAAAGTTGGTTTACACTATGTGGAGTCATACATATCATATCCAGTGATGCACTATTAAATCAAATTATCTTGTGATGATTTGGTCTATATTTTTGCAGGACTAAGCGATAATTCGTTTCCATTTTCTACTTAAAAACCCTTGTAGACAGTTTCTACATTTCTAATCAAAGTTACCAAACCAATATTATTAAAACGAATAAAAGTAATACTTACATTCAATTTTAAATTTTAAACATTCCATGCATAATAAACAGTTTATTTCAGAAGCACTTTGCATACCTGTAACAACAATTGCCTTGACATCTTTTCTCTCATTAGCCTCGTCAAAAGTCTCCTTTAAACTGCGAAATACTAGAGGAAAAGAAAAGAGAAACAAACAAATGAACAATAGCTATATTGGTCTCTTCAATCTTATAACTAAAATATTGAACTTTAAATTAAAGTTTTATCCGATGTCAGACATCGACACAACACTGAAGTGCTAAAGATATGTTTTAAATTAGATTCAATTCTAGAGCCAAATTCAATCCAATTCAAGAACAACTCAAATCAAGTCGACACCTCTAGAACTGATTTTCCCTCAATTATGAGTTAAATAAACTTCTAATAGAATTTGAAATATTTGCCTCCCTTATTGAATTTCAATCTGAAATATTTTGTTCTATTCATTTTTACTTAAATATACTGTATATTATAGTAGAATTGATTTTATCTCCGGAATTGATTCTAGTTATAAAGTGGAATTTTTAACTTTTGAGCGTAAACATGATTATTGAAATTTCCTGTTCAACTCAATTTTACCAAATCAATTCACTCAAAATCAATTTTTTCATGGCAGAACCAAACATACCAAAAATACGCTTAAGTTTTCAAATAACGGATTCATTCAAAATCGATTATAGTAAAACGAAACACACATCAGATCAATCCAAAAACTAAAACGAAAATAAACAGATAAAATAGTTTAAGCTTCAAAACATGATAAAAAAACGGTTATGCAATATTTGGAAGGGAAAGAAAAGGATCAGATCTATGAAAAAAGGGGAATAGACATAGACAGTACCGTCAAAGGAGAGGGAATTGACAGGAGGATTCACGATAGTGATGATGGCAACGCCGTCAGCTCCAACTTCCAAAACAGTGCGACCTTTATCCATTGATGAATCTCTATCTCTTAGTTCAATCTGAATGAGAGTTTTGATTCTTCTGATTTGATTTCGTTGTTCTTACTAGAGTTCTTTCTCGAGGAAGAAATAGTGGGTGGCGTAAACGACAATGTATATTGAAGAGAGTTAAATGTCATTCAATGCATTTAAAATTTAAATGATGGTCAATAATGTAGCACTAAACGTTGTCGTTTGTGTAATGTCCATGTGTAGAAATGGAAATAATTTTTTTTAATTATGCTATTAAACTAATTTTGTTGGTAGTTTGGTGAATACCTTAATTATACAAGATTTACTTAATTTGTATGTAGTACATATTTGAAAAATTTGTAAACTTTTATATTTATTGATGGTTTCTTTTCAATAATATACCTATTAAATTTATAGATTTGGTTGCAACTTTGATCATTAATAAATTGTGAATATATGTATTATAATATGAGATTAATTGACATGCATTCTCACTTTAAATTCTTTACATAATCAATGCACTCTTAATTATGTAATATTTAGTGTAATGAAAACAAAAGTCAAACAATTATAAAAATTAGACGGTTATAATTTATTAAGTAAAACTATTTTACATCGTCAATTAATGTCTTATAATATTTTAGAATTTAATTAAAATATATCTTGTAAAGATCTTTTACATTATCAGTGAATCACAATCATTGATAAATATAACATATTTATTGATAAATATAAAATGTTTGATACTTATTTTAGCTTCTTTTAAAATAATACAATTGAATTTTATGATTAAAATTTTTTTCTATGCATTTCAATTAAACTCTAATATTTATCTAATATGTTTGTATTTTGTAGTCCATTTTAGAATTAAAGATTCAAATCGGGATATAAATAAATATAAATATATAAATATAAACTAACAATTGTTGACAATTTCTCATTAGAAAAATTAGTCGACTTTAAGACATTTTACAAACTTTTATATTTATTAAAGATTTCTGTCCAACAATACACCTATTAAACTTTTGGTTTGATAGCCGTTTTAATATTATTTTTAATGATTTTTTAATTTTTGGTATCTAATTTTGTTGGTAACCGATGAATATCTTCATTTAATATGATGTTGTATATTATAAGATATTTTACAACTTTCTATATTTTTTCAACAATACATTGATTAAATTTATACGTTTAATTGTAGTTTTGATTTTTTTTTAATAATTTATGTATTTCACTCTCTTATTTGATTTTTTTTAAATAATCATTCTTTTAAAAAAATAAAAAACATAATAATCATGTTTTCGAAATATTTTTCAAACAAAAATATTTTATCACATAGAGGATATGTCACTGCATGTGGCGCATACACTTTAATTTGGCCTTAGGCGTCATTGCATGTGGTACATGCTCATGTGTCTATCGCGGCGTGAAAAATATCCGAGCGTAAGGAATGCTCAAAATACAACATAGTTGCCACCAGACTTTATTTATTCCAAAGCATATGGAAAATATCGATAAAACTCACGAAAGAAAAGAAAAATAGTCGTCGCAACCAAGAGCGGGTTCGTGAGTCGTTTATGCAAAAAAAATGTATCAGCACCTCTTACATGCGTTGTACTCAACATGACCCATTTGGTTAGTTTTGCGAATGAGCGTTAGCGTGATGTTAGTTTACGATCTTCTACT
Source organism: Vicia villosa (assembly GCF_029867415.1). Taxonomy (NCBI): domain Eukaryota; kingdom Viridiplantae; phylum Streptophyta; class Magnoliopsida; order Fabales; family Fabaceae; genus Vicia; species Vicia villosa. The sequence goes on from NC_081183.1 coordinate 129,820,168, forward strand.
TATTATGCGAGAAAAAAAGGAAGAAAATTTTTATCGGTTTTTTATTATTGTGCTCGCCAAAATTTCAAAATTTTATGCCTACGTATTCCCAAGTGCAATGGAAAACTCAGAGTGTCGTAGTTCATCGTAAAGAACCACAAACTTGTTGGTTGCTTTTAGAGAGTGATGCTTTAATCATATTTAGTGGTTAAACGTTTGCTTGTTGCTTGCTTTTGGAGGTTACAGCCTTTGTTTGTTACGTGTCGAAGTGGATAAGGCATGTTCGTTTTTTAAAAGGTTTTTGGAGTCGCACTAAGACGAAAAAAGTTTGATTGATAAAGTTGATTTCATATGGAGTCAAGTAACCTTTTGAGAAATGTGTGCACCAAACGCTCGTTTATTCGAAGTTTCAAAAGGATGTGTGAAATATGAGTAAGCATTTGAACAAGGTGTGCACCAAGCGCTTGTTTACTCTGAATTCACATGGATGCGCATCCAATTGTCCCTTTATTCCAAGTTCAATTAATATCTTTTAGGTTGAAAGACTAATAGTCATTTTGAACAAGGTGTGCATCGAACGCTCGACTACTAAGGGTTTAAAGAGATGTGCATCCCTCGGTCATTTGTCTTTTAATTTTATTAGGAAAAGTCTTCGCGCATAGAACAACTTGACGTTGGATCAAGAGTTTAAACATTGATTTATGAAAGCATTTGCGTGATTGAGTAAAAAAACTTGACATTGGATCAAGCACTTGCGATGCATTGAATTGAATGTGATTTGGGAGAAACGTTTAACATTATATCAAGCCTATTTTTATTCTTTTTGAAAATTGGTTGGTTTTAATCTCGAGCTCGAAATTAACTAAGATAATAAAAGAAAAGCAATAAAAGAAAATAACCAAACAATATAAACTGACTTTAGATTACTATTTTATTTAAATTATTAGAGTAATTATATTGAGTGTTGTGTGATTATTTATTGCTTTTTGGTGTTTTTCGGAGTTTTGGGGCATTTCGATAATTTACTAATTATCGATACATATGACTTTGGGAGCAGAGAAGTTAGAATCGAATTAATTTAAATTATTAGTAAGAACTAACTAGTTTTTATTAGTTAAAATAATTAGAATTTTATAATAATAATAATAATAATATTAATAATATAAATTTTATTTATTTTATTTATTTTATTTATTTTATTTTATTTATTTATTTTATTTAGTTAAAATAATTATTTAAATATAATTAGAGGTGACAGTGATTTAAGAATATTACTGAATTTAAATAATTATTTAATTGAGATTATTTTATTAATAATAAAAATGAAACGTACAGTAATGTTAGAAGATTGTAACATTAGTATTGGGGTGTGTGAGCATGTAGGAGGAGAAATATTCAATTGGGATTTTAGGTTAAGTTATATATGTGGGAGTGTGTTAGAGTTGGGAAAGGGAAGAAAAGAAAAGAGAGAAGCAACACATTTTGGAAGGAATTGGGAAGCGGTTAAGAGAGATAGTTGAGAGTGAGGAACAAGCAAACATACAATTGGTCAAGGAATTCGACACACAAGGTAAGGGGGAATTACCATGCTTTTGGGTGAATATTTTGGCAGCTAGGATGGTGAGGGGTCCTTACCCTCCCATTAGTTCCCTTTTATGGAAATAATTATGCTTTTGAATTTGTATTGATATAATGTATAATGATTGATGTGTTTGTACTGTACTGTTGTAGTGACCAAAAGAGATTTGGGATAATCCTCTAAGGTATCGTAAAATTGATTATATTGTTCTATGATATTGTTTTGTCTAAATGAAGTTTGACCCAACCCCTTTGGTCACATGTTTTATGGTAATATCTTGCAAGTGTTAGAATTGTTATAATGTGTATGTGATTGGCAATGGTTGTTAATTGATATTTTATTTTATTTATCATTGTGACGACGCTCTAACATAAGGGGATTTGGGATCATCTCCCAAGGTAGTCGTACCTGTTGTGTGTGAGGTTGGGTTGGGATAAGGATAAGGGTTATTGTTAATAATAAAATAGTATCTTTTGATAAAATAAGCACTTTTTCTAAAAAGGCACTTTTTCCCAAATTAGGCTGAAAAGCCCAATTTTTTTTATGATCACTTTTTCCAAAATGGCATAAAACTTAACTTTTCAAAAATCAGAGGAAATCAATTTTTTTCAAAAATCAGAAAATTCGGTTAATATTGTTTTTTCGGGATTTTGATAGCGGCGGCGTCCGTAGGCTGGCAGCGGTGGATTTTGGGTTGTCAGTGGGTTCGCGTGGCTTGTTTTGGCAGATTTTCGTGTTCAGGACCCGTATTTATGATTTTTTGAGTAATTTTTAACATAAATCTACTATCTACCATTTATTAATCAATTGGCCAAACATCCCAAAATGCCTTTCCCTTCCTTTTCATTTGCACTGTTAAATAGACAAAAATGTAATTAACAAATTAAGTGTTCCAAAAGAGCTACTTTTCTCATTCCAACTGACAATGTTCCAATGTGATTGGTCTCTTTCTCATTTCAATCTTCTATCCCCTTCTTTCTATCACAATTCAAATTTTCTATTCCCTTCTCTCTTCTCTCTCCCGCTTTCTATCTTCTATTCTCCTTAAACCCTACAACTTCGTCGTCCCCTTTCTCCTTCCTCTGCCACTCTCAAAAAGGTATGTTTTTCGCTCTTTTATTGTTATTTCCTCTAGATTACATTATTTCTTATGCATTTTTCTGTGCTAGATGTTCATACCATTGACATGTAATCTGATTCCAAAAAAATTAGGGTTTCCGAAAAGAAAATGATGAAGGTACACCACTTAGAGATCAAAGACATAGAGCAAGAGCTCGAGTTGGAAGATCAAAGTGATGGAGCACGGGGAAGAAACGGAGAAATTTTCTTTTCTTTTTCTCTAGCATTTTCCAGTCTTCCCTTTTTAAGTTCTTTTGATTTTTAATGAATTTTCCCTAACTTTAATTTGATTGTGTTCTATCAATAGGTTTCGAATCTTATATTGGAGAAAATTTCTTGATTCAAATTTCACCAATATTGTATTATATACCAAGTAGATGTTTTTTTCATATTTATTTTGCTTATTGTTTGTTGTTTAGTTTGAGGTTACACGGGCTTTGGAAAACGTAGCATCTGGGACTTCTAAGAACACTAAAGTGGTGTTTGTCGTGTTGCTAAGTTCACCTATTGATGAAGTTCAATAGCAGGTATCTCATACTTGAATGTGTTGTACAAGCATCTTTCTTACAACCACGTGAGTTTTCTACTTCATGTTTATCATAAAAAAAGTATTTTATTTTATGATTTTAATAGATATGTAAAAAATATAATGTAATTTATTTTTCTATAAACTTTACTGATAACTTTTTTGAGCTTCAGTTTCATAGGTTTATGAATTCATCACTTCTACCCTTGAATTTGGTTCAGCTGCTGCCCTTGCTCTGATTGCATTGTTAAAGATGAGGGTAAATAATTATTTTAATAACAGTGTAAATGCCTCTCTTCCATTTGAGTATGTTTCTAACAGTGTTATCGTTTTGTGTCACTCTTTGATGGGGTATATTACTGTGTATGTTTCATTACAGCATTTTTATTTGGTTCATGATTAAATTACAACGTTGGTTTTACAATTTAAACACGGTAAGCTTCATTTTTGCTGTTTCGACATAATTACGGTTTCACTGTAGCTTGTGATCCTGAGCTGGTTTTGGTTTGAATTATATATACAGGAAGCAATTATGAAGCTTAATTGGAGGATTGCTTACATGTTGAAGCGACGAGGAGAAGAAAATTTCTCTTTCAATCTTGCTTACAAAATGTTCGATGAAATGCTTTCGCCGGTTTCTTGATTCTTGCTCTTATGTTTTCTTTGTTTTTTGCTATAGCATGCAGGTTTCTTACAGAACTTCAAGTTTTGGATACTCTGAGGCTTCTCTCCAAACTTGTATTTTTTTTCTCTGATGCTTCAAATTTGACTTCTTGTGTTCTCAAATCCATTTATTTTCAATTGGTTGGTCTTTTCATTTTATTAGGAGCATTATTGGTTTTATCATTAACTTGGTATGACTTGCTAGCCTAATTTGGAAATTTGTTCCCCGTCTTCAAGGGGTTTTAATGACACTTATGATATGCATAAGTTCTACATCTTCATTATACATAGCGTTTAGTACATTGAGTTTTATAGGTGTTTAGTACATTGAATTCTATAGGAAGGTTAGGATTGATGAAATTATTTTTTGTGAGAGGTATTTCTCCTTTTTGAATAACTTTTAATGCCCATGGATTAAACTTTTGTCAAAATGCTTTCTTATATGCAGTTGTAATACGGTGGGAGAACTAACTTTTATTTTATTTCACAAACAAATGTTGCGGTGAGAAAGAGTCGCCATCGACTTTTATTTTATCCAATAAGGAAAGGTATAAAAGAACAAGAAAGACCTTATTTGAAAAGAGTTTGAGTTCGGGGGTAGGTTATACAAAGGGAAGGTGTAAGCACCCTTTGTATCCATGGTTATCTATGAGCTCTTAATTGCTTAGCTCACTTGTTTTTGTTTGAAATGTTTGAAAAAAGGTGTCGTGTGTGTTTAGAAAAAAAGTTTAATTTTAAGAATGTCTAAAAAAACAATGTTAGAAAACGGGGTGTGAAAAGTATTTGATTTGAATTGACTGTGAGAAAACACTTAAGAGTTACCTACCCTAAGTTGTAAGGTCTAACTTGTTCTTTAAGTCTTTACTTAGGCAATAGTACTATCCATACCATTTGAGGGTAGGTAGTCCTATAAATTGGATGTGCGAGTCATCGAAGGGTCATCGAATCGTCACAGGGGCTATCCATACCATAAAGAGGGTAGGAAGTCCTATGAGATGTGAATAGTCATAAAGGCAACCAATAAGGATACCTTAGCATTCGAGGGGACTATCATCATTTAATCGAAGGCAACTCGAGGGACAAGGTCATTTTATCGTAGGCATCTCGAAGGGACTATGATCTTTATTCCGAAGGGACTATGATGATTTTGCATCGTAGGCAGCATACGCTAAGGTATCCTCACATCGAGGGACTTGACTATTATTCGAAGGCAACAGAAGAGGGTAAACCCTAGAGGTGAGTGTGTGCGGCAATCACGCGTGTTATGTTCAGATATTTAATCTTGATGTTAATGATCTAACGGTTGATTTTAATCTTATCATACAATCCTATTAGCCATACATCTAAGCAGTTAATATTTGCGGAAATTAAAATGTGGAAGGTAAATGTCCTACGCTATTACATAAAAAATTTACGACCTATACATAACTTCTAGAATTTAAATGACAGAAAATAAATAACATAATTGAAACAAGCAGCGTCAAACATTAGAGTGTGAGATGAGAAGAGAATCGGGAAGAAAATCAGGTTTCAAGTGAACCTCCAAATTAATTTAATTAAACTCATCCTAATTCTAAATTAATTAAATTATAACTGAATTAATTAACCTAATATCTAGCGGTAAATATAAAGTCGAGGCCTAATCCTAATTAAGCTAATTAAAAAATTAAGATCTAATTAACTAATACCCTAAAAATTAATTGTTTAAATGACTAAAGGATTTAAAAATAGTGAACTAATTAAACTTAATTAAATTAAATTCTAAGTGATAAAAATATTTAATCAAAACCTAATTCTAATTATTAGTTAATAATTAATGGTTAGCATTGGTTTTAAGGTTAAATAAAAAAAATAAGTTAGTTTTAATAATTAAACAAAAAAAAACAAAATCATAAAAGAAAAAGAGAGTTACACAGGCGTGGATCCTGTGTGGGCAGCCTTTGAAGGTCCACGGTGGGACTACACTTTCAGAAGCGTTTGATCACGCTTCCATGAGATCTGGTGGATGAGGAGCGAGGGAACACCGTACGCACGCGCGGGTAGGCTATGCAGAATCTGTGGGAAAATACAATCAACGAAAGAGTGAAAACAAAAAAACACAGGACGCTGGGATCGAACCCAGGTCCTCCAGCTTGCAAGCGTTTCACGTTTCCCAATTTTACCATGCGTTTTTGTTGTAAATGTAATGGAAACAAATGAATAAATAAAAAGAAACGTCATAATGGGAAAAGTCAAAAAGTCTGTCAACGTGGGGCCCATGCAACCGGAGTGGTCCAATCACATTGTGAAAGAGAGAACCAAGACTTTGACCAACGAATCACAACCAGCCAGCGCATGGTCAAGTTTTCAAAGCTCCATGTCATCGTCTTCATCCTTCAACCCTGCGGAATTACTTGCGGAACCAGCTGCGGTTTTACCTGCGGATTTTTCCGCAGGTTCTTCTTCTTCCCACCTGCGATTTGAAACACGACACAAGACAACAAAGAAATCAAAACGATTAACCCAGATCACCTAATTAAGGTATTATAAGTTCATTGATGTGGTCGCATGGACCTGAAACGTCCTGGATCATGGAGAAATTTGATTCGTGCGTGAAAACTTCCGTTTGGTGGTTCTAACAGCTTCTAAACATCATCAAAAACATAAACACACCATTAGATCACATTAAAATGCAACCATATATGAAATACGAATTTCAAAACTATCAATGATATGGAGATTGATGTGCGTATTATAGGTGTTATAGAAACTTAACAACCATATATACCTGCTCAATATTACCTCAGGAGTCGAATAGGATCGTTGTTTGGCTTTGAAAGTGGCTGCACCAAGGAATACGATTTGCACTTTATTTGAGATTTTTGTAGGTTTAAGAATACTCTTGGATGCTAGGGTTTTTTCTCCCTTTTGCTTCTGAACGTGTTATGAATATATATGTCAAGCAAAAGGATCAAAAATATTGGAAAGGATCAAGCTCTTGATTAAAGAATATTTGATTTGTTTTTTTTTTGTACCAAAACTTTCCAACTTTGTTTCAATCTATTTTCCAAATTTTTGAACACGTTTTTCCACTCTTTCACATTAATCTTAGATTGATTTTGATTTGGAAATTCAATTACATGACCCTTTATTATTTACTTATGATTTTATCTAATTTAATTTGAATTTAAATAAATAAACTCAAAATAAATGGAATATAACCATGAAATAAATAATAATTGATCCCTGGGCCTCTTTTATGCTTGTGATCACGTGGGAAATCCAAAAGTTAAGGCCCATTACTCAAAAGTATGAATTTTGCCAATTATGATTTCAAGCATTTCTCAAAAATAGCCCAACTTGCACCAATCATATATCTCTCATTTTCAATCATATGGAGGTGTTATTATACTTTTTAGAAAGCTCAAAGAGTCCTCTAAAATCTCCTTTTGGTTTCATCTTAATTGAGTCCACCATGTTCTTGTACCACTCCTTGAGAAAAAAATGACTTTTTGTTGACTTTCAAAAGGACCTATAATTTTTTGGCTCCTATCTCTCAAACGATGCATTTCTTGGTCTTGGGCTCAACATCAAAGTTGTATAGAGTCGAATTTCCTTGAGAATGAGCTTTGGTTGGACAATTTCTGATGAACCATGTGAGAGTTATGCCCAGTCAAAGTTTGGTTGACTTTCTTCTAGAAACCCTAATTTAGTAACTTGGAATTTTGTTGATTTCTGAGCCTTCCTTGATGAATCATGATCAATCCTTGATCAAATGATGATTATAACTTCAAAATGTTGATGTTGACCAAAAATCAGGAATTTTGGCTGTAGGTTGACCATAGTTGACTCTTAGGTCAAACTAGTCGACTGTTGACCTTTTGAGCAATTGACTGAGCAATCAAGGCTTGAAACTTGGTATGAGGATTCTTTGAGACATATGAGATGCTATGAAGTCCACTTGAGGTATAAGAACCTGATTTTACCTCGAGAGAAGAAAAACCCTAGTTATGGGTTGATTGCTTAGGAGAGAGATAATCATGCCTATTCCTTGTGTGGCCTTGAGTAGCTGAAGATCATAGATGTCTGAGGAAATTGCTTATGCCAAGATACCTTGAAAAATGATGGGCAAATTTTGGGGTATGACAGCAGTTCATTGCTTAATATTTTCATATCCCTGAATATTCTTATTCCCTTGACAAAGAGGGTATCTGCAGTGATAGAGGATATAATAGTATTTATATTATTAGTTATTAATATTATTAGTAGACTCTTGTTGTATTTGGGCTTCAATAGTTATTGGGCTTTTAGATTTATTATCCATTAAGAGTATTATATAATGTAGTCTCATAGAGACATTTAGAATCAATCAAAGAAATGAAAAAGTCTCTATTTTCTTAGTTTAAAAAAAAAAAAAAAAATCAAATGAAAAAGTCTTTTATTTTCCTTTATTTTATTTAGTCAATTATAATGTTCTTTCCCTTGTAGTGTAGAAAACGCTAATTTCATAGTTTGGTAGGAATCTTCCTATCAATTGGTGCTTTCATTCTTGCACTCAACCTCTTCTATGGCATATTCTTGCTACATTCCATACCAACAACAACACAACACCTTCATTCCTCCATCCGAATACCAATATCCTACATGTTACTACCCATCCATAAATCCTCCATTTTCAACCTTCATTCCATACCAACAACAACACATCATTTCTCCTAACATACCTTTCACTACCCCATCACAAAACTTCTCTTATAACCATGGATACACACCACATCAACAACCACCATTCACCTTGCCTTCCACAACAATACCACTTTCAGCATCTCCTCCATACACATCATATACACCTTCACAGAACCCACACATTTCATACCAACAACAACCTCAAAATTTCAATTCACAATCAGAAACATTTTATCAAGATTTGGAAACTCTAAAACAATATTTGATTGAAACTCATGAGTTATCAAACAAATATAGAGAAGATTTGAAAGAACAAATCAAAAATATTCCAGATTCATTAAAAAAGACACAAGCAGAACTCAAAGAAAAATATATGTTCAAGAGGTATGCAGAAAAACAGATGGATGAAGAAAAAGAAGATATTGAAAAAGTTTCTGTTTCACTAAAATTAACTCCGGCGAACATTCCGGTGAGCATTCCGGCAGCATCTCCGACAAGAACTCCAACAGTACTTCCGACAATAATCTCGACAACACTTCCGGCGTCATCTTTTACGTCACTTCTGATGACTATTCCGTCACCGGATAAACCTTCGGAATCGCAACAGCCATCGGCAAAACCACCAGATTTACTGTCTCAACCGTTGAAACCGTCAGATCTACTATTGAAGCTGCCGCACAAATCTTCCTTGCTGCAACCACTATCTCCAGTTTCACCGAACAAAGTCTCATCATTGTTGGAACTACCGCCACCGCCTCCAAAACCACCTGATCCAGTAACATCAATGGCGTCTCAAATTTGTGGAAATAAAAACTTTTCACGACACAAGCCTCTATTTTTTCGAGTTCGAGTTGTTATGCTGATAGAGACTCGAAAATACTACAAGCTACTTTCTGAAAGTTTTCCGTCATTTCATGTTTTGTTAAATTATGGTTTTAAAGAAATAGAATGGAAGAAAGAAAAAAAAAAAAAAAAAGAAACAGAAAGAAGAAGATGATGTAGAAGAAAGAGAAGGAAACGGAAACAAAAAGAAAGAGAAAAGAAAAGAAAAAAAAAAAAAAAATTGGAACAAGTGAATATTTTCTCTCTGTCTCTATCGCGTGCCAGCTGTAAACCGCTATGATGTTATCTAGTGGAGTCGTGGAGTTATGGCATTAACCACACATGAATGGTGCAAGCTGGCAATTTGTTGTTCCTGGTATAACACCACTCTACAAGTTGCTATCTACAATGAGAATTAAATTTAATTTTTTTAGTTTGTTTACTTAAAAAAAAAATATATATAGTCTAGTTTTAAATTTAGAACCTTGAGGACAAGGTTCAAGTGAACCCGTCGGCAATGATAGAGGATATAATAGTATTTATATTATTAGTTATTAATATTATTAGTAGACTCTTGTTGTATTTGGGCTTCAATAGTTATTGGGCTTTTAGATTTATTATCCATTAAGAGTATTATATAATGTAGTCTCATAGAGACATTTAGAATCAATCAAAGAAATGAAAAAGTCTCTATTTTCTTAGTTTATTTTAGTTGTCTCTTTTATTTCTTTAAGTTTTCCTTAGTTTGTTAGGGTTCCAAATTAGCATCCTAACATGCAGACATGCCTTTGAGCTGATTTTTACTTTTGATGAAGTTGTCTCTCTTGGGCACAAGGAAAATGTAATTGTTGTCCAAGTTAAGCAATACTGTGAGATGGAAATTTAACGTGTTCCAAGAGCCATGGTTGGTTGAAATTGATCTTCATGCTTTGTACTGGCAGCATTTTAGTTACATGATTTGAAATGGCTGAGTTGTTTGTGATTTCTCTCTTTTTTATGCAAATTATTGCAGGTTGACAAGTGGAATGAACAGAGGGGGAATGGAACCTTCCCCGGTCCTCTTTGAAAGCATGTGTGTTTGATTGATACCTTTCTGACTTTTGAGAAATGAAAATTTTTAAACATTTTGTTGGTTTGTTTTTTTAAATACTTTTGATTATCTTCACCAATTCATGTTGTAGATCAATAATGCAGCCTCTGATTTTCATTTCTCCACAAATTATTGAAACCAATTTACTTTTTAAGCTAATGTTATGGTTCTGGTATATTATTTTCTTTGTTTGAAAATCTGAAAATTTGTTTCTAGGAATATAGTGGTTACAAATTTAATTCTTATGTTTGTTTCATGGTTTGAAAACTAATTTTCAAATATGAAGTATTATCAGGAATAAAAAACTTTCATTTTGGTATTTTTTTTCCTAAAAGTAATGAGTGGATATAAAAAATTAAATTGCAACTTTCATATTTAACTTTTACAAATAATCTTAGAAATGCATTGAATATTAACCAAATACATTTTATGGAAGTATTTGTGATTAAGATAATATTTGTATTTGTGATTAAGAGGATAAAATATTTGCAAATGAATTTTGAAGAAAAGTACAAATGGGTTTATTTTGCGTAAGTCTGTTTTTTCTTAATAGAAGACATTATAAATATAAAATGGCACTCATTCAAATTTAGTAAAACTTTTAATTTCACGGGTCACTAGCACTATAATACTTAATTTTTTTGAAGTGACCAAACATTATCAAATGATCTAAGATATGAATGAATTACCCGTGCTGATCTATTTTATTAGTAAAATAAAATTTTAAATGGTTAATTTCATACTACAAATATCTTATTAGTAAAATGAATTTTTTAAATGGTTAATTTTCATTTTATACATGCAATTTGGTCAAACTTCTTTACTTCACATTTTTCGTGTTGTTCAAAAAATACTACACCATAAATAATGCACCCGTGCGGCAGCACGGGTCTCTAACTAGTAAAATTGTTTATAATTTTGGATTAAAAAATTAGGATAATCTGCCAAAGCATTAGCTTAATAGAGTTATCACTCATAGAGACTACCTTAGAGTCTCATTTGAACCTTATAAGGTGATTTACGGGTCTTAAGTTTTATTAAACATTTTGAGTTGTAGTGGTGAATTTTGGGATGTAGAAATTTAGGTAATGACATAATATTGCCCAATTTTATGATGAATCATTTTGTTGTGATCAGTAACTTAAAGGTTACAGTATTGGTATGAATTGGCGGAAATGAGGTTTGAATGTGGAACTCATTTTAATGATGATTTTTTATGATAATTTGATGGTAGTTTTTGGTGATTGTTTTGTTGTTTGAGATGAATGACATTATTGTTGAGTTATATGCATATTGCATCATTCATGCATATATTTGGGGGCAGGGCCGGCCTTGGTTGGGGATGGGTAGGACTTCAATCTAGTGACAGCCTCATATTTATTGGTGGAATCGTTGGTTAAGTGAGGGACCAGAGGTGAGTCTCAGATTCATTGGTGGAATCGTTGGTCCAAATGAGAGACCAGAGACCCTAAATTAGTCAGTAACAAGCATCTAATATCCAAAAACCTATACCACATGCACTTTGGGTTATGGAGTTGGAGCATTAGCATTCCATTATTATTTTATTGACATTTATAATTAAATGCAACAAATGTATATTGAAATTTTTATTTTGTTTTTACCATCCTACTGTTGATTTTTCACCACTAACAATTTTAAGTTGTATTCACACCCCTTTGTTGTCTTTGGGGCTTGTGCTCCTTTTTCGGAGTACAAATTAACAGGTAATCGATTAGCTTCTTAGAGCAAAAGGATGGAGTGAGGTTATTCTTCCACCATTTATGTTTTGAGATTAGATTAAGTTGCTTTGATTCTGTAACACTATGCAGGGTGAACGATATTTCCATTTCTTTGATATTTACGTTTTTTGATGTTATGAGAGTTGGATATTATAATCTTGACTTTTAATGTTTTGTTATTTTGCAGAGGCTTCATCTTATTTTCCTTCAGTTGGTTGAAGTAATTGATTTGAGGCACATATGTTATTATATTACATGTTAATTGTTGATTTTCGCTGCGATGATACCCTAAGTGAAGGTGAGCATGCAATGACAAATGTTAACTGTTTTCATTTTATAATCATATAGGTTACATATGACAGGTTCTTGTTTAAGTGAGTGTCACACCTTATGTGCTTTAATTGTTAAATTATGCGCGTGGAATTATGGTGTTACATAGTGGTATCAGAGCAGGTTGGTCCATCCAAACAGGTTGTCTAATGTTGTTTGTTCCTTAGTACACGACATATGTGTAAAACACTATCGGTGCTTGCTTGTTTTTCTAACCGCTTTCCACTAGGAGCAGAATTGTAACAAGTGGGGGAGAAGCTTCTGGTTCTATGAGATGTTCCAGGTGTTGATTGTTGGTTAAGCATTCTGGTGATTGCAAGAGTTCAGGTGATATCGAAGTTGTGTTGTTTCCCGAATCCGAAGAGAATGCAGATTCGAGATTCCTGTCTGCTGGTCATGTTGGGATGTATTTGAGGGAGAACTATTAGGTATTATTGATGTTTTTTTCTTAGAGAATGGAGAGCAATGTGACGGCTAGTGATATGCCAGTGGTGTGTGATTTTCCTGAAGATATCTGCGATTTACCGCCAAAGCGCGAGGTGGAATTTTCCATCAACCTAGTATCAAGTACGAGTCCAGTGTCAGTGGATCCGTATAGGATGTTGGCTTCAAAGTTGGGTGAACTAAAGAAACATTTGGAAAAGCTACTTGAAAAGATGTTTGTTTGACCAACTGTTTCTCCCTGGGGACGCCAGTGTTGATAATTAAAAAGAAGGACGCGATTATGACGTTGTGTGTTGACTACAGACAACTGAATAAAGTTACTATCAAGAACAAGTATCCTTTTCCTAGAATTGATGATATGATGGATCAATTGGTGGGTGCTTGTGTATTAAATAAGATAGATTTGAGGTATGGTTATCATCAGATTTGTGTGAAACTAGACGATGTTCTGAAGATTGCATTCAGAATGAGGTATGGTCATTATGAATATACAATATTGTCGTTTGGAGTGTCTAATGCGCCAGATGTGTTCATAGAGTATATGAATAAAATTTTCAATCCTTATCTAGATCAGTTTGTGGTGGTGTTCATCGACGACATCTTGATATATTCTAAGCCCGATGAAGAAGATGTGGAACATTGGAAAATTGTATTACATGCGTTGAGAGAGAAGAAGCTTTATGGAAAGTTGTCAAAGTGTGAATTCTGGATAAAAGAAGTGAATTTTTCTCGGCCATGTGATTTCCAGTGGAGGTTGTTGTTGATCTGTCAAAAGTTGATGTTGTGTTACAATGGGAGACTATGAAGTTTGTTACAGAGATCAGAAGTTTTCTAGGTTTGGCTGGATATTATACGAGGTTCATCGAAGGTTTCTCAAGATTAGAATTAATTACCTTTAATTCAGTTGACTCAAAAGTTTTAGATGAGATCAATACACTTGACTGTCATTCATTTGACCTTTGAGACCTGATGCAATGGAATGGATAATGCAATGATATTAAGAAATACTCTTGATTCCTCAATCCACAGATGAATGAATGAATTCCATTAAGATCAGATAAAATGCCAGAACTCCTGACTTTTCACCTAAACTCTAATGAATATTTATGACTGATGGAATGCATGATCAAACATAATGATCATGTTATGCTGATGCAAGTAAAAAAATTCAGGGTAAAATTTAGGGTATGACAGTGTCATGTCAATCGCAATGGCGCATGTATGTATGATTTAGGAGCTTGCGCCGCTCACAATTGTTTTTTTAATTAATTATTTTAACAACAAAATAATAATTAAAAAATATTAAATAGAAAATATTATATTATATTATTATTCCATAAAAAAATACTTAATTATTGGAGAGGATTTTACTTACTGATTGATCCGAATGCCTACCAGTTCCACATGGAGGCCTCTGTGCTTGCCTTCATGGCCTCACACGATTTCCTTGAGGTGTTTGGGGTCTCCTATAATTCTCATGGGCATGTGGTGTTTGGTGCGAGGGTCTTGGGATATTAATGTTATCTAACACATTCTCGATCATATCTCCCAGTCGTTGGCATTGCCGTAATCGAGTTTGGTGTCCATGTTATCGTAGTTGGGTTATGCTGGTTAGGTTACATGTGGACGGACTGGTTGGTTGAATTAGGACAAAGAATCATTTTTGAAACTAAGCAATGATTCTTGTGGTGTTTGAAAGAAGTGTTGTTTGGGTGTTTTGGTGGTGTGATGTTTGGGTGTTGTGGTGGTGCAATGTTTGGTTATACATTTGTTGGGTGTTATTGTAGGATGTTGTCATACCCCAAAATTTTCTCTCCCATTTTCATTCTTTTATCTGACTTATAATAAAGTCATATGCATAAATGGTAATCAATTCATGCAAATAGGTCATGCATTTAACATACGATTCATCGCATTTTGCATAACACAATCATCGGGTCAAGGTTCAGTTATTTTGATTCTAATCAGTTCAAATTGAATTTTTGACCACAAACTCGATTTTTACTCCTGAATTTTTCTAGACCTATTCTACAATTGTAAATCAAGAGATCTATCATGTATCATCGAAAATCGAGAAATTATATGTTTATGCTACATGAACAAACTCCAATAAAATGCTTCCATCAAGCCTCTTTCCCATGCCTCTATCTTCAACTTTCGATGTCGCGTCGAGCTAATTCTTCCACCACAATGTTCACCTTGCTACAAGGAAAAAGATGCATCAAACAAACCGCAAATATCACGGATCAAAGCCATCCAAAAGTTGCTCGAAAGTTAAGAAAAAAATTTGCATTACACATTTAGAAATACTCTGCACTATTCATCAAGTTTACAACCATGTTTCCACAATGCAATTCAAGCTACTTCATGCATAAAAAATCAGAATTGAATCCATGGGTTTATACCCTTCAAAAGTGTTTATTTTCAACATAAAAGCACTTCTTAAAAGTACTTACAACCATGCTTTCATTCACCAAAAAGCTTAAGCCAAAAACCATCAAAATTAAAGTAAAAACAAAGTAAAATTCAAGTTTCAAACTAGTGACCATTCACCTTAATCCCTAACTTGGTACTTTTGATAAACTCCAACATATCTATCTCTAACTACCTCATTCTTCATAAACTATTCATTTACTCAAATACCCTTAGCTTCCATAACTACCTCTAACTTCCTTAAAAATTTCAAACTAACACAAAATCTAACTTCCCATTTTCATTCAATGCCAACCCTACTTAATAATTGATCCACAGTTGAGGTTAGTGATCCACAACTTAAGCTCAAACTAATTTCCAACTATTGATAAACTTCTCACTCGGATCACAATTCAAGTACCCACAATCAATCAGAAAAACTATATAAACATGTGATTTTTCACAATTTTGGGATTAACCATTACAATTAACATCCATCGCTACCATAACCACTTTAACATTTTCTCACAATTTTTCTCACCATCTCTCACAATTTCTACATTCTGTCTTCTTCACTCCCTAACGATCACCAAATTTCATCTTCATCTCCATTTTAGAACATCACATTGAGGTTATGACTTGGTGGAACTTACCCACAATCATTTAAAAATTCTTCATCACTTTCTATCCATAATTTCCATCAAGATTCAAGTGTTCATCAAGCTACAACAATTCAAACAATTTCAACATAAAAAATTCACCACTTTCAATCATCACAATTCAAGTATATTCATCAATTTATATATTCAATCATCATCATCAAGCTTGAAGATTAATGAAAGTATAGGAGCTTACCTTTTGAAGTTTTTTGGGTTTCTTATAAGTTGATTCTTTGACAACTTTCAACATTAACCAGAGCAAATCTCCGCTTCGTTGGTAAATCAACATCATCCTTGTTTTCATGTCATTGCCATTTATATGCTTGTATGAATGATTCTTGTTGAATGCATGTGGTAGAGAGTCTTAATTTATACTATTGTTTTGGAAAAGCTTATTCAAAAAAGCACTTAATTTAACACCAAAAATCTCAATTCAAGTAGCTAGAAAAATCAACATAAGCATTCTTGACATTGTATAAGTGTAGTTCTAGCATATAGTTTCATTTTATCATAGAATAGCATTAATCTTAGGCATAGAGTAAAATAGCTTTTTCCATAAGCACTTATTTCACCCAAACCACAATTCAATTAGCATAACAATTCTTGAATCAATTCTTTTCATAGCTTTAGCATAGAATTAATATAGTATTGATTTTAGCTTAATTCTAACATGTAGCATGAATTAGCTTATGAAAATAATCACTTTTTTCTCATGAAACTCAACCTTTGACATAAACTCAAAAAATACTTTTTTGAATTTCTAACATCCCAAATCCAACCCCATTTTAGTAACGACATATAAATGATATTAGAATTGAAAAACCCATTAGAATTCGTCTCCATGTTTTAGGCTGATGCTTTTTTTGTTTTTTCCTTCTACATCGTGAACAGATGCGTGAGTGAAGAGAGGTGAGTTTGGACCGGTCCGGTTCAGCCAGACCGTCCGGTCCAGTGATTTTTTTTATTTCTTTTTTTTAGTTTTAATATATTATATCTTGCGGCTCAGCTCATCTTCTTTCTGTACCCTTCTCTTTTTTTACTTTTTATGCACAATTAGAGCATTGGGCCAACATTGTTTTATTGCTTCAACCTATTACTAATTTTTCTATTTTCTTACACCATTACATACATACTAATATATAGTATACTTCATTTTAATTTTTTTTAGATAGTTTCTTTAATCCTTTTAGGATATTTCTCTAGATAATCTTTAGACTTAGAATTTGTTTATAGGTTTGGTTGACTTATTAGTGTATAGAAATTAGAGCTTTTTACTCTATTTTTGTTACAATTTTATCTTTATTTTATGGTTGTTGTTTGGACTTTTTGCTTGATTATTTTGCTATAAGTTCACGAAATATATTGACCTATAATTTTTCATGCTCCCTTAAGGTTTTTTTAGTTTAATTAATTGAGTTTCATGTATTTGATTAGTTAAATTTGAAAATAGTATTTTCATGTCTTGAACCAAAAATCGAGACATGTTCCCTTAGGACTTTTCCCTTACAAAAAAACTTTAAAGATAAGTACAATTATTTGCATGATAATATTAGGATCAAATCCCTATCTTTCACCATTTTCTTCTCTTTTTTTTTCTCACATAAGACTGAATCTCTTTTTACAAATAACCTCAAAAATACCTTATAAATACGACGCGAATCGTGCAACACGAGCCTTAAGCAAATGAAAAAGAATAAAAGGGTGTATTCCTATCCTTATTCTAAATATATTTGGATATGGGACATATGACCTAGTTGTCCAAAGTATTCACCTCCATTCATAGACTTTAGCGTGATTCAAATCAAGGCAATTTGTTCGTAATTAAAGGATGAAAAAGGAATTGGTGGTGTATTCTTCCTGATTCCCCGTATATCTAGATAACTGTAGTCTTAAGGACCATCTATTACACATCTCCTACTAATTAACCTTCAACCAATCAACCTTCATTTTTGCCTTAGGGTTTCATTCAAAAACATTTTCAGAAAGGACAAAATATTTTCGTTCTACCCCACTACAAACAACGTTTAAGCCTCACATATGAACATACAAGCAACATTTAACTGCTAGAACACGAACGATAACATCGTTCAATAAAAATAATCAACAAATAGTTATTTTTTACCCATGAACTATGAGGCTCTGATTTCTTCATTGCACTATAGAGATACGTAGGCACGAGGTTTCAAAATCGAGGGGAGCATATTAATTAAAAACTTATTTTCCCCCTTTATTTAAATCCAATTATCATTAATAGCAAGTAACCTTTAGATAACAACATCCTTACATGCAAAACAAATAAAACAGTTCCCGTTGACTACATTGGACGTGAGGGATGCTAATACATCTGCCTTGCATAATCGACTCCAGAACCTGAATTGATTGCGATAGCATTTTCTTTCACTTTTAGGGGTTTTCTCGACATTTTCTTTTTCCTTTGGAATAAATAAAGTTCGGTGGCGAATTTGTATTTTTTTATGGCGCGACAGATCTGGTGGTATCTATGTGTCATCGATGTTGTGGTAAGATGTGGTGGCAGCATATGTTTAGTGGCGGTATGGTTCAAGCTTTTGGTTTTGTGTTTAGGTGTGCGGCATGAATTAGTCGCGAGTTTGGGTGTATGTGGTTTCGTAATATTGTGGGATTGGTTGTTGGGTTTGGTTGGGCTGACAATGTTGTTGGGTTTGGTAATGTTGTGGGGTTGGTTATTGGGCGTATGATGACGAAGCTCGTTGGCGTGGGTCGATAAAATATACCAGGTCAGATAGCAACAATGTTATTGTAACCAATCTATACTAATTCATATAATTTCAAGTTGGTCTAGCATCATTTAGCATGATTGATTTATTTAGGTTCAGTTGATGTCGATTCTTCGATTGATGAAACGTGTCCCTAGCAAAGTCTCTCTAATCACTATAATTCCATTGGGCATCGAATATTATTTGATTCCATTCTCCCAAACACGTCGGAGGATTTGGTGTTTCCTCACTAGTGTTTCCTCAGTGGTGTTTCCTCATTCACTCATAAATGCCATAAATTCATAAAGAAAAGGCACATGAGACCAAATTGTCCCCAAAACCAGAACTGGAAAGGTACTAGAATAGAATCAAAGAAACTTCAAGAAAACTCAAAAAGAAGTAAAATAAGGCCTGCATATCTTGGGATAATAATAACACATAATTCCCAAATGAAGAAGAAGGAACATTTGTCTCATGATAGATCATTAAGAAAATGAGGCAGCATCACATTTCTCCTATCATGATTTATTTCGCATTTGCAAGAACTTAAATAAATAAACAAGTAAGTTAAAACATCTTGTATCCACTTCTAAAAACACTATTTCTTCCATCGAATTTGAAAAAAAAAAGACTTTTGGAAGAAATAGAAAATATTAAAGAAATGAAAATATTATAACTCGAATCTTTCTCCCTTCTCATGAAGTATTAAATTAATCTGTCCGGTTTGATCAATGTGATATTTTAAAAAGTGAAAACAAGGATTTACAAAAACATTTGATAAATTCACTAGGTAAGAGATAACTTGAATCTCCTTCTTGGAAATAAAAGAGCATCATAAATAAGGTTGGCCTAGTTTATGGACCTAATATTTAAAGTTTTAGCAATATATGCCTTGAAAATAAAATCTCTAAGTGCAATACTCTTAAGTGTAAGTATCGCAAGAAAAATGGTTATGTCGCTTGATTTTGCTTTGTTAAGAACAGTTATGATATTAAAAATTATGTTTCTCCTTCTCACTTCAACAAAGAATATGTTGAAACAAAACGAGAAGTATACATGCTTATAATTCTAGAGATAATATGTATTCCACTAACACAAGAGGGCGCAAAAAGAATTGGGTTCCAAAAGTTGAAAAGACAAGTTATGACAAAGATATGTGATCGGTCACCATTTGTACTATGTTTATGTCACTTGTTCGAAAATAATCCAGGTAATCTGCAGTGGTTCGTTTCGTATTTTGTTATCGTTTGAGTCATTTTCATCGTCTTTGTGTACTGTGCGAGTTTTATTGTTTTAAGTTTTATTTCGGCTTTTATTCGTTTTATGCGTTGGTTTGCTGTTGTGAATATCTCCAGGTTCAGGTATAAGTTCGAAAGGTCTAGGAACAAGAAATTCAAAAAATGAGAAGTTTCCGAAAAGATTTGTTCATGCTTCAGGAGGCCTGACACGGGCCGTGTCAGGATGGAAGGCTGATGATAGAGGGGAATTAAAGGGCTGACATGGCCACCCGTGTCACCTGACACGGGCCGTGTCAACAATGCTGGAAGTGTGATTTTGAGAATTGGATTTCAGAGGGTCAACACGGCCACCCGTGTTAGCTGACATAGGCCGTGTTGGCCAAGGCGCTGTTTTGGACCATTTTTGCTGATTTTTCCCATGTGTTTACCCGGAAGGGAATTTTGGGCTTTTCGAACCAAACCAATGAAACTTTTACTATTTAGGAGAGTTTTCACAAGGATTGAAAGGACCTTTTTTGCAGAGAAGAAATTCATGAATGAGAATTGAAGTGTATGAGAGTATTGGCGAACAAAGAATTTTCATGAGCGGAAGCAATTAAAGACCAAAATTCATCATTAATTTGTAATGTCTAATTCTTATATTATTGAAATTACTTTGAACAATATGAGTAGCTAAACCCCCTAATGCTAGGGGATGTCCCTGATTTTATTATGTAAACAACTTTGATTTCAGATTTCTTTAATATATATGTTTTTCTTATTCAATTTGATTGCATGATGTTCATAATGCTTTCCTTGTCGAATAAACTAGGATTTATCCATGGTTAACAATTAGGATGAATTGTCATTGTCAGGGTTTTTGTGGAATTAAACTATAGAAATTATTACATAGGACTAGGGATAAACTATAGTTACCGACTAAATTTTGATATAACCAAGGGTTGGGTTTATCATAAATATCTAAGGACTCAGGATTTAGGATAAAAGCTCAAAGTTTTGCCTTTAAGGCTTTAAAGGAAAATACTCTAAAGATCTGGTAATTGAATATTTTAAACTGTTGAAGAAATCAAGATTCAAGATTGTGATAGGATAAATCATACACTTTACCCTAGCATTTCCTCATATATGTGAAAAAGCCATTTTTATATTTTGCTTATTTGTACTTATTGCTTATTACCAACCATTAAACAAAACCCCATAATAGCTTTATTTAACTAAACCACGAATTGAACTCGATATTTAGTACGCAATCCATGAGATTGACATTCGGGGAATTTACCCCTTATTACTGCAAAAGACAAAATAGTACACTTGCTATTTTTTCGATCAAGTTTTTGGCGTCGTTGTCGGGGACTGCCAAAATATAGAGTTTGATTGTAGTTCAGTTGAAATTTTGTTGCTCTGTGACTAAAATTTTATTTTCTGTTACAATTTTATCTTTATTTTTTTATTAATAATTTATGTCTAATCTTTTTATGCTAGAAAAGCCTGAACATGAATTTCCTTTCGACGCAGAAATAGAAAGAACTTTTCACGCAAGACGCAGATAAGCTCGTTTGACTAAACTAGAATCTGAAGAAGAAACTATCTAAGTTCATTCAGGTTCCGAATATGAAAGTGAAGAAGAAAATATGGGAGAAAATCTTCCACCACCTGAGAGACTCCTTGGATACTATGGGGGAGCAGCTGCTCCATCCGACCGGTTGACTATTGTGAATCAACTGGTCAATGTTGCAAACTTTCAGTTTAACCCTACAACAATTCGACAGCTTGAGAAAAGAACTTTCTCAGGAAATATAAATAAAGATGCAAATAAGCATTTGCAAAGGTTTCTTATTATAAGCACTACTCTGAAGATTGAGGGGCATTCTGAAGAAGCAAAGAAACTAAGAATGTTCTCATTCACACTTTCTAAAGATATGGAAGAATGACTTTACTCATTACCTGTTATGAGTATTACTACTTGGGAAGAGATGGAGAAAATGTTTCAGAATGAATACTTTCCTACTTCTATTTATATTCACAAAATATATGATATTGTGGATTTTAAGCAGAAAGAAGGAGAGTCTTTAGAAAGAAATTGAAGAAATAATTTTTTTGAAGTAGAACAATCCTTATTCGAACACGTATAATCCAGGATGAAAAAATCATCCAAACTTTTCCTAGAAAGATTAGAAAGGTAATGTTCCACAACAAGGTCAAAGCCAATATCAGAATCAATACCAACAACAACAGCATTAACAAGCCCCTAAGAAAATAGATTAGGAAATTGCTATTGAAAAAATGACCGCTCACAATATTCAATTCCAAGAAGAAACAAGAAAAAATCAGAGGAACACCTCGGCGTCTATCAAAAATATTGAAGTCCAGATGGATCAAATAGCACAACAATTAGCCTCGAGCTCTCAAACCCAAGGTACATTACCTAGTGGTACAATTATAAATCCTATAGAGCATAATAATGTAAGTGATGTTGTGACAAGAAGTGAAAAAGGTGCATATAGTTCGTAAGAAATACTAGAGGAAGATGATGGATTATTGGAAGTGGAGTTGGAAATTATGGAACCTCAAAAAAAGAATGAGGAGGTTGTCATTACACATGTAGTCGAAAAGGAAAAGGAGAATAATGTCAAGCCAATTGTTAAACTCCCTTATCCTTAGAGACAAAAGAAGAAAGGTCAACTTGAAAAAAAAATTGAGAAATTCTTGGAGATGTTCAAGAAGCTTGAAATAAATATCCCATTCTTGGAGGAACTTGAGCAAATTCCTATTTATACCAAATTCATGAAAGACATCATAACAAAGAAATGTACTACTAATGTCGAACAAATCATTCTGACTGAGACATGTAGTGCGATTCTTCAAGGTATGAAAACTCTTGAGAAAAAGAAAGACAGGGCGCATTTACAATCCCATACACTAATGGGAATAAAACTCAAAACTTCAGAATTCCCTTAATATACCTCAGAGTCTTATATGCATCTTGGTAATGTAACCACTTGGGTCTATTCATAAACCTACTCACTATTCCAACTGCATAACAGATGTCATATATGATATTATAGAGATATATCAGCGAGCTAACCAACTGTTTAAAAGTTGTAGCATCTACATCATCACCCTCAGCATAAGAATCTAACTTGTGATTCGTATCAGAAGGTGTGGCTGCAGACTTGCAATTTGTTAACCCAAATCTCTTTAGAAGCTCAAGTTCATACTTCAGCTAATGCAGAATGATACCCTTCTCAGAGTATAAAATCTCCATCCCTTGAAAGTATACCAATTTTTCTAGGTCAGTTATCTCAAATTCATTCATCAACACCTTCTTAAACTTGACTATCTCATAAGAACAACTCTCTGTCAGCATTATGTCATCAACATAAAGACACACCATAATCATATTGCCTCCAAAAGTGTGAGGAAAATAAACACCATATTCCATCTCACATTTCTGAAACCTCTACTTTATGAAAAATGAATCAATGTTCAAATTCCAAGCTATGGGCGCTTGCTTCAATCGATAAAAGGCTTTATGCAACATGTACACCATTCCTTCCTGATTCTTTTCCAAAAATCCAAGAGTTTGTGACACATAAACTTCTTCTTATAAAGGACCATTCATAAATGTATATTTAAGATCCATA
The DNA here is from genome assembly GCF_029867415.1 of Vicia villosa. Lineage (NCBI taxonomy): Eukaryota > Viridiplantae > Streptophyta > Magnoliopsida > Fabales > Fabaceae > Vicia > Vicia villosa. The sequence goes on from NC_081183.1 coordinate 129,843,812, forward strand.
TGTATCATAGACCAATTTCTATTAGCAGCTATAGCAATCAAAAACTTGATTGTTTCATGTCTAGATACAGGTGCAAACACCTCAAAGTAATCTAGCCCAGGTTTCCAAAGAAAACCTCTAGCTATTAACCTTCCTTTATGTTTTCCAATTGTTCCATCTGGCTTCAACTTCACCTGGAAAATCCATATGACGTTGATGGCTATCTTCTTCTTTGAGAGCTCAGTCAACTTCCGAGTCTTGATTCTTTATATAGCTTTAAGTTCTTCTTTCATGGAATTTAACTTGACTTTCTTCTTGAGTGTTTCTTGTGTATTCACAAGTCCATAGTCTACTAACATGGCACACTGAATGGCTTCGCCTTCAGAATCTATTTTAGTATCACGTAACAGGTCAAACTCTGCAAATATTATGGGTATTTGTCTTATCCTTTGTGGTCACTACCTTCTGGACCTCCTCCCAAAAAACTTCCTTCATAATTACCACCTTCAGAAGAATGACTACTTCCAGAAACATGAACTTCAAAAGCCTGATTGCTTCCAAAAGCATGACTACCACCAGAAACTAAGTCATCGTCAGAATATGGATCATTTTCAATGTCTGGATCACTTCTAGAGTATCCGTCAGAGTTACCTTTAGAGTCCCTTTCAAACTCTGATTCACCTTCAGAATCAAAATCATCTTCTGATTCTGACTCATTTTCATAAACATCTTCCAAACTTCATTTAGAAGCACCTCTAACACCAGAGAAAAAATTAGACGCATTCCAATCCCAAGTTTCTGACTCTTTCACCATGACATCTCAATTTAAATCTACCTTCTTAGAGATTTTACAATAAAGCTCATAAGCACTTGTACTATGGTACCCCACCAGTAACATTACTTTACTTATATCATCCAACTTCTTTCTCTTAGCATCTGGAACATGTTTATAGCAAACGTAAACAAATACTCTAAGATGAATCCCACTTTCCTTATCTCCAGTTCAGTTCTCAAAAGGAACAACTTCCTTCAGCTTCTTAGTTGGACACCTGTTGAGCACATATGTTGCAGTGGCAACAACTTCTCCCCATAACGAGTGAGGTAGCTTCTTCTCCTTCAACATGCTCCTTGTTATAACAAGCAAAGTACGACCTCTTCTTTTAGCAAGACCATTATGTTGTGGAGTATATGGAGACGTCACTTCATGCTCAACTCCATTTTTTCACAGAACTGTATGCACTCTATAGAGTTATACTCACCTCCACCATCAATTATGAGAATCTTCAGCTTCTGACCACTTTGTTTTGCTGCTTTCACCTTAAACTTCAGAAATAGAATAAAAATCTCATGCTTAAAATTGGTGAGTGCTACCCATATCATTTTTGTGAACTCATCCACAAATGACATATAATACTTGTTTCCTCCAAGTGAAGGTTCTAGGAATGGACCACACACATTAGAATGCACAACTCCCAAAGCATGCTTTACTCTTGAAACCGCTTCTGATGCAAATAGAAATCTAGGTTGCTTACCTTTCATGTATACCTCACATGACTTCTTAGGCTTCACAATATTTGGAATTCCATGTACCATCCTCTTAGAACTAAGATGCCACAAGCTTCTGAAGTTCAGATGCCCCAATCTCTTATGACATAGCTCGCTGTCACCTTCAACGTCTTATTCACTAAGGCATTTAGTTTCAGCTGCCTCCACATTCACCTTGAAAGTTCTGTTGCTTCCCCTTCTCAGATTGCATAATCAGATTTTGATCAGAATTATACAACTTTAGAGATTTCCCTTTATAGTAACTGAGAAACCTTTCTCAATTAGCTGACCTACACTCATTAGATTGCCCTTCATCCCAGGAACATACAAAACACTTTGATCAGAACAGTTTTACCATTCTTCACTTTGATTATAAAATTTTCCATTCCTTTGGCATTAAGGAACTTATCATTAACATATCTAATCTTTGTCCTCTTTCTAGAGTCAAAGTCTACCAACCATTGTTTGTTTCAAGATATGTGATTTGAGTAGCCAATATCAATATACCTCCATTCTGACAATTCACTATTATTAAACTCAGTAGCTATCGATATTAGAGGTTCATCATCAAAATCTCTGGCTATGTTTGCTTCCTCCGACTTCTTTCCTTTATTTGACAAACACTCATAAGCATAATGGCCAAATTTCTTACAGCAGTAGCATTGAATTTCTTCTTGTCAAACTTCTCCCTTCCATTCTGTTGTTTCTTCTCATCAGAGTTGGATGCTTCTGACTTCCGATAACCACCATGTCTCTTATTGGCTGCTGACCAAGAAGGCTTCTGACTCTTCCTACCAGAAGACGCCTTCAGAGCCTACTCTACCCCTCTCTTAAAGGTTCTCTCAGCTAGACGTAACTCTTATGCTTCTAAATTGCTTTGCAGCTCTTCAATTGTCATGGTGCTCAGATCCTTAGAATCTTCAATAGCTACAACAATATAATCAAACTGAGGAGTAATAGATTTTAGCACCTTCTCAATAATCACTTGTTCTAAGAGCGTTTCTCCACAAGCTTTCATCTCATTAGTGATCAGAATCACTCTGGAGATGTTTTTATGTACCTTCTCATTGTTCTCAATATTGAGATTCTCATACTACTTACATAGAGACTGAAGCTTCACCTTCTTCACTGATGCATCACCTCCACAGCACCGTAACAGTGTGTCCAACGCAGCCTTCACCGTCGTCGAATTAGAGATCTTTTTAAACACATTAGCATCCACACACTGATGGATGTAGAACAACGTTTTCTGATTCATCTTCCCCGTTTCTCGTTGCATGTTTCTTTGCACTTCTATTGCATTCGCAACAACCAGCGTGTAATCGTCGTTGACAAGATCAAGCGCATCTTGAATGCCAAACAACACTCGTGTTTCCTGATCCCTTGAAATAAAAAAAGTGATCTCGATATGATTTGGATCTTCAATTCACTGTGAATTGAATGAATCTAAAATCAAAACAATCACATACCTCACGTACACTCGTGTTTCCCCTTCCCGTGGATCTGAATCAGTGCTCTAGATACCGATTGTTGGAGCACAACACAACAGGATAAACAAGATGAAGATGGAAGAAGAGAGAATTTTTTTTAACTAACTTAATTAATTGAAAACACTTACAAGAATAAGTCTACACAGTTACCAATTACAAAACAAAAAATACAATATATACTAAACGTATATTAAACAAATTAATTAAAGCTCAACAAAAGGTCCAAAACAATCTAACAACTAATAGTGAATATGCAATTACACATCAACATAAACAAACATAGATGAAATTATCTTGTGTATTTTTTGATGAAGTCACATACACGATTTTAATGGTTAGCAATTTTCCCGTTTTCTTCCTGTTGGAGAGTTTTGTAATAGGCTTGAGCACCCCTAGTGCCCCAGTTTATTAATATATTTGACTTTTAAAAAAAAAAAAAAAAAAACATACACGATTTTAATTCGCAATATAATTATACCACGATGCCATTAGTTTAGACCAGATCAACAATATTGTGATCATATTTACGGTTACATACCGTAGTTCAAAATTATGGATAAGAAGTTACTGTAAACAATACCAGTATATTAGAAGAATATCCTATTACAACCCCCAAAAATTACACTGATTTCAACTCCGCAAACTTGAAAAGATAAATTAAATTCCATGGTTATTTATGGCTTTCGGTACTATCAAAACGTTGAAGTTATAATATATTTAAGAAAACATTAATAATGTACCTATATTCTCCAACACACCGCAACTCTTGTATTTTCATAAAGACTAGTTCACTTCAACATAAAAACACAAGGCATTCAACTACTAGTCCTTTTACTTTCTATGAAAACGACTACTAGCTTAAGAATTTTAATTGTGCCGGTAGATCTTCTAACTTTAACAAAAGATTAATTAAATAAATATCACAGTATATACTACAAGTATATTCTAAATAGATAATTTAAATAAATTACTAATGTCAAAACCGTGTCTTAATAAATGTTATTATAATTTTACTGTCCAGTTTAATCTTTCAAGTTTACTAATATCCAAACTTAAAATGTTATGTTGGCCCTTGACTGTATTTTAATTACATATTGTCTATAAAAATATTTTTTATATAACAGACTATCATTATTTTACTAAAAATATGTGAATATATATATATATATATATATATATATATATATATATATATATGAAATTCAATAATTTTAATTAAATTAATAAATAAGCTTATACTGAGTCAAAAGATAATCGAACAGTAAAATTCGATTTTTTTTTGGATGACCGAATCAATTCTTTTAAAAATTATATTAATTAATCTATAAGATACAATATTGATATGTATAAGCTTTTATACACTCGATAAAAAATCAATTGCTTTCGGTTCTACAAAATCATAAGTGTCAAAGACAAATAGTATAAAAATATATTGATTGTTCGAACATGATTTTTTTATGTTTGACCATTTTACTTAGGACGACTTTGACAATGGTCTGTCCCATCGTAAAACCTCATGTCCCCAATCTCATCAGTAAAAAAATCTCAGTTAAGTCTGCACATATTCATTTTCGTCGTTAAGAAATTCGAAATAAATTTTATTACACATGAAATATATTGATGTATATATATATATGTGTGTATATATATATATATATATATATATATATATATATATATATATATATATATATATATATATATATATATATATATATATATATATATATATTAATATATTAATTTTGAGAGATTAGAAATATCAAGTATAGTGTGCTAGTAGTATAAGCCAAAGTCCAACTTCGAAAGGAATCTTGCATTATTATTTACCCGGACAAATATTCCTTTAAATGATACTAACAAAAAACTCAACCAATAATGACTAATATAGTATTTTGTATTGTCTTTATGGTTAAAAACAACTATTCAATTTCCCAAAGCCAAGGGAGCTGGAATGGTGATGCTGTAACTTGTAAGAACCACAAACTCTTACCATAATTTAAAGGATTGTGACAAAGAGTATTCATAGAGCCATCACTCGTGTAGCCTACACTAGAGGTAATAATGGTCGACATAAGTCACATTCCAACAAAACTACTATAGGAATAGGAATAATAAGCCAAAAGTGTCCTCCCAAACCTAACTATGCAAAAGATTTACTTTAATGGTATTTTGGAGTTTTTAAATCGGTTTCTCCCGCGGTATAAAACCAATTGTTTTAAAAAATAAGAAAATTTTATATCAGTTCTGAAATTGATTTTAAAATGTTTTTATATCTTTTAGAAAAAACACACACACAAAAAAATGTTTTGATTTTTTTTAGTTAACAAAAGTTAAACAATGATATTTCAATATAAGCATAACGCACATAACATCAATAATAATTATTTATAAAAAATCAATATTAATATCAACACTTTTTTTTATAAACAAATAGAATGTATTTCCTTTCTCTTTTATAAAAATAAAATTTGACTTTTTAGATTTATTAAATAAATGATGTATTTAGACTATATATAAATTAGATTTATTAAATATTCAATGAATATAAAAAAATTAAAATTTACTTATAATAATGAATGTAACAAGTATAAAAAATGAGTACAAATCGTATTCCACTCAAATAAAACGAAAAATCTAAAATACGGCAAGAAATAAAAATTTACTAGTACATGACACAAGAACTTGGATAGGCATTCCAACCAAGACAATTCAAGTTGACCCCTATCATTGGGCAAAAAATAATCCCTCCTTAAACTTTTGATCTTCCCAACAAAATCTAACCCTCTTGAAGTAACATTATTTCTTCCTGTCTTATATATAATTAACAAATTACTCTTTAGATTAAACTTTTGATCTTCCCTACAAAGTCTAACCCTCATAAAGTAACATTATTTCTTCTTATCCTATTTTTAACAGACAAATTATTTTTTAGATTAATAAAAAATAATTATATCAAATTATATCAAGTTATGATAAAAAAAGATTGAGTAGTTTAATTATTTTTTTAACCCATTTTACTTGTTAAAATATCTTGATTTATATATTATATACATATTTATTTGTTGGTTGGATTGATAGTGATAGGTAGGTTTACTCCCACTTCATTAAAAAAAATATTTTTTATTAATAATAATTAATTATTGTTATTTTATGTATAGTTTAACATTTCTTTTCCTAATTAACAATATATTTTAATTTTATAAATACTTTTTTTTACTACAAACATTAATTTTTTTAAATATCTGAGCTTCTTTTTAGAGACTAATACTTACACACATACAATGTAAAAGGTTTTTAAATATATATTTATTTTGAGACTGTATAATAAATATATTGGAATAAATAATTTATTATTTTAGAATTAATTTAATATATCATTTTAAATTTGAGATTCTAATATTTATTACACTATTCAATGCACATTAATTAATATGATTATTTAAAATATATGGAAATAAATATACATTATATACTATAGGTTTTAAATTTCCAATTTTTTTATAATGGTGTATATTCATATTTAACTATTATATTAACATATCTAAAAGGAGATATGATTGATTTGATTTGACAGTAAATTTTAAATTAGATACGTGGTAAATGTGTAAATGCATTCGTAATAAATAAAAAATTAACTAATATAGATTTTTGTTTATTTATTATAGTTATTATAAATAAATATATAAAAATTAAAGTATTTGGAAAAATTATTTCTCCCCTTTTGACGTTAAGTTTAAACTTTTCTGATTGTATGGTTACAAGAGTCTATTTTAAGTCGTGATGAAATATTAGTTAATGAAAAGACATGTTTTGAGAACCTAAACTAATATCTTTAAAATAAAATAAAAAAATCACCTGTAAGAAATCTAAAAATTAATTTAGTTTACAATATCATTATTATTAATTTCACACCAAAAATTGATTATAAATTACACAATTATAACTTTTTCAGTTAGAAATCTAAAAATTAAACCTATAAAAAATTTAAAATCAAAGAGTTTTAACAATTAGGCGACCAAAGGTTAATAAAACAAAAATCAATAGAAATTTTGTAATTTTTTTAAACTTAAAAAATTAGTAAAACAAAACAAACTCTTTTTAAAAAAATGATAAAGCTAGTCATGAAAAAATAATGATAAATAGTAATCCTTCAAAAAATAATGATATGGAGTAAAAATTTATTGATACATTCCTTTTTATAAATGAGAATAAATTATAATTATTTTTTGACTTAGAGAAAAATTATATGTTATATTACTTAGATAAAAAATATTTGTGTGTATTACAATAATCATCTTAAAATTACCAACATAAACTGATAAGTGAAAAAAAATTAAAATAATCATCTTAAAAATAATTATTAATTCTTTAACATTATTGACATAGTTTATAGAGATCACTTTCTTATGTTTTAACCATATATTAAATTGTGTTCAATTAATATTATTATTATAAAATAATATTTAATTTAGGTTTTTAGTCATTCACTAATTTGTCGATTATTAATTTAAAAATGAATTATAAATTAAAATAGACTAAATATAATTTTTATAAAAAAATATTCATATTATATCAATGTAAATCCATTTGATCATGCACTTATAGCCTTTATGTGTAGTGAAACACCCAAAAACACACACTTTCATCTTCTAAACTCCATCTTCTGTCAATAGAGATTTAGCCATTGTTTGGATGTGCATTTATACTAATCTTAATTTGCATCCCTCAAACACATCTAAGATTAATTTTTATCTTAATTTCATTACTCAACACTTTTTTAACATTAATTTTTTGCCACAGTAAAACACAACATACATTTAATACCTATAACCAAATTTACGTGTGTTTGGCCAACACTTCCATTTGGAGCTTCTTTATTCTCACATTTTCTTTGCTTTGAGACTCGAGAAACAGTCTCCAAATGAATTACCAAACACACACTTAACCATTTGTTTGGATAAGCATTTATACTTTCCCACTCATGTGCCAAACCACGTTTAACATGAACCACGAAGAAGCCAACATATTGTATCTTTGTTTGGACGCAAGTAAGAAATACTATCTCTCAAAAAATATATAAAAACTCACTTCCATCAATTACACTAAACCAAATCTAGAAACATCTAGAGTGCAAGAAAAAGTTACCAAGTCAATTATAATACCCAAAAAAACACAACTATATAACCAAAGAGGTTGGAGAATGGAGCCCATAATAATAAAATAAAATATAAAGTAGAAAGGACGTTTCAGCTTCATACAAGGAAACAAAAGGACAAAACACTTTGAACTTATCACAACATTAACCAGGGTAAAACCGGAACATAAATAACTATTTCAAAACAAAAATAAAAAATAAAAAGAAAAACCACCCATTTTTTTCTCACAATATTTTCACTCTACTCTCTAACTCTAACCTACTTTTCTTTCTTCATTCATGTATCAATAAGCAAAACCACCTTTTTGGTTTCCTCTTCCTTTTTTATGATAAGAACCTTTTGAAGAAGATGAAGTTGAAGACAAAGATGAAGATATTGCAGCATAGTAACAGTTCTCATTCTGAATATTGTTGTTACTTTCTTCCTCATCCATGAAAATCTGCTTGCATCTACATTCCACACTGCAGAAAGCTCTATCCCCTCTTCATATTTTTCATGTTTCAAATAAAATACAAACAAATAAATAAATACATAAAATCTCAACATAGAATCATAAAAAAAAATGTTTCTTTTGTCATTTTTTTTGTTATTTTTTTAAGAAACAAAAAAAAAATGAAGAATAAAAATGAAACATTAAAGTAATATAAGATCTAGAATATTTAAACAGAAATTAATATTGTAAAGTTTTATATAATAGTTTGTAATATAAAACAACTTACTTGTACATATAGATGTCTTTTCCTGGCAACAACCTTGTCCTGCAGAGAAAACATAGTTCAAGAAACGTTGTATGTTGTTGTTCCTGAAAATGAGATTCATGATGAAAAGGATGTTGTTTAATGATGTTATTAAGCATCATTGTTTTGTTAATAACTTGTGGAGTTTTCTTGTTGTTCTTGCTTATAGTTGTACCACTTTTTTGAGATTCTAAAACTACACTCAAACCCACCATTTTTTGTTGTAGATTTTTGTGGTGGTTATTACTAGTTAGTAGTGAATGGAAAGTGTTTAGTTATATGGAGAGGAATTTTAGGGAGAAGATATAGTACAAATATTGAGAGAAGATAGAAATGAAAAGAAGAGAAAAAAAAAAGTTGGAATGGTGTGTGTGGTGTGATGGGACCCATACAGCTATATGGATGAAGCAGTAATAAGAAAGGACGATCAGTAATTTGACTGCTTTTGCTATGAAAACGCCACGTTGTGGTTTTGAAATTTTTTTTATGGTTTTTGTTTTGTCGGTTAGTGTGTTTTTTGGATGGGTGTGTAATGTAATGTTACATGGTGTGTGTACTACTAAACATTGGTTCATTGGTTGACAAGGGAGAGAAAAGAAGAGAAGAATGAATGACCCAATGCAATGCATAGTCGCATTTAACTTTTGAGCTTTTAGGTGAAGCAGTGCTGCATGGGTTGTGATAATGAATTATTGTTATTTTATTAGTATTATTATGGGTTTGTTGGTGATTTGATTCAATTTGAATGTTTGAAGAGAGTTGCTTTTGGGTTAGTTCGGTTTGCCATTCATTGATTAGAACAAAGGGTCATTCTATGCATAGTCAAACTTTGGTGTATGTTTTTTATTTGTTAAATGAAAATTTAGATTGAAGACATATGTCATGACAATATAGGTTTAAGATATTATCTTCCATCTTTGTTATAAAAAAAAGTTCATTTTTTTAAGTATAATGAATAATTAGTATATTTGTTTCATAAATAGTCTTGTTATATTTATTATGCAATGTATCTAAGAAAATGATTTTTTTTTCTTATAATAAGGATCATTTAAATGAGTATTTCTTTAAGTAGACAAATTTATGTTATTTCACAAACAATATATTGCAAAATATAAAATGGTATAACTCATTCATATTTATGAGACTAAGTTCTTTGACATAAAGATTGAATGGATTGAAGTGTGTGTGATTGTGATTGCGCGACACTACATTGAAGGAGTGGTGTACTTGTGAACATTTCGATGATCAAATGAATAAAACTTGTGAGTGTAAAATTCATGACTAGAAAGATAACATACCTGAATCTCCATCAAATAATTAACTTTGTAGTTAGAGGGTTAAGTTTTAAGATCTATGTACTTTACGGAACAATTGACTCCTTCGAGAGTTGTTGATTGATCATGATATGATCTTAACCGTATGAAAATAATTTGATCATTGATCTCGTACTAGTGCACCTCTAGGGTGTGCTCATGATATGGTCCTCTATTTGATTAGTGGCTATGGATGACTAGGTTTGTTGAGAGATTTGACTTGACCGAATTTTTGAATAGTTTCCCCTGAGTTGTTAGTTAAGGGAGTTATATGGTGTCTTGGAGTAGGAAGTTGTTCTACATGTTGGCAAATGATATCTCAAGACTCGACGTTTCTCAAAACACGAAAGATTTACTATGATCAAGCTTCATCTTAATCTATCTGTGTTAGAACAAGATTTGTTCTGATCAATATTCTTAGTTTTGATGATAACAAGGATATGAATTTTGTGTGAGATAATGTGGTACTCTAATACATTGCAATTTCCTTTTCAGGAAATATATAAAGAGTATGCACAAATCAGCGCTCAGAAGCTTTGTCTCAGAAGGTTCAGCATGCAACATCAGAACATGGTCTGGCAAGACATCAGAAGATGGTCAAAGCAGAATCAGAACATGGGTCTATGGAAGCATCAGAAGAACTTGAGATCAGAAGCAGAAGCACTGAAGTTCTCATGGTATCACGCTCAGAAGTACTTCAAGGTCAGAAGACAAGAAGATGCTATGCACCAAGCTGTTTGACTCTGATGATATTCAAACGTTGTATACACAAACATCAGATCAGAAGAAAGTACAGGTGGCAGGCTACGCTGACTGACAAAAGGAACGTTGGAAGCTATTAAAGGCAACGTCAGTAGACACAGTGTGAACAAGGCTCGAGGTAGTTGACAAAAGCGTGAAACATTAAATGCAATGCTGTACGGAACACGCAAAGCATTAAATGCTCCCAACGGTCATCTTCTCAAACGCCTATAAGTATGAAGTTCTGATGAGAAGCAAGGTTAACAACTCTGAACCAATTCTGTGAATATTAACTTGCTGAAACGCTGTTCAACTCAAAGCTCAGAAACTTCATCTTCATCAAAGCTCACTACATTGCTGTTGTAATATATTAGTGAGATTAAGCTTAAACGTTAAGAGAAATATCACTGTTGTGATTATAGCTTTTCAGAAGCATTTGTAATACTCTTAGAATTGATTACATTAATTTGTAAGTAACTAGAGTGATCAAGTGTTGATCAGGATACTCTAGGAAGTCTTAGCTTGTGTCTAAGCAGTTGTAATTAGAGTGATCACGTGGTGGTCATGATACTCTAAGAAAGTCTTAGCTTATGTCTAAGCAATTGTTCCTAGAGTGATCAGGTTGTGATCAGGAGACTCTAGAAGACTTAGTCGTGGGCTAAGTGGAAAACCATTGTAATCTGTTGCGATTAGTGGATTAAATCCTCAGGTGAGGTAAATCACTCCGTGGGGGTGGACTGGAGTAGTTTAGTTAACAACGAACCAGGATAAAAATAACTGTGCAATTTATTTTTATCGCTCAAGTTTTTAAACTACACTTATTCAAACCCCCCCTTTCTAAGTGTTTTTATATCCTTCAATTGGCATCAGAGCGCCGGTTCTAAGGTGCAAGCACTTAACCGTGTTTAGAAAAGATTCAGGAAGAGAAAAACGCTTCAGTATAAGATGGCTGGTGAAATTTCAACAAATACATCTGCATCTACATCTGGCTCTGCTGAGCAATATAATGGTAACAATGGTTATACTAGACCACCAGTATTTGATGGTGAAAACTTTGAATACTGGAAAGACAAACTGGAAAGTTACTTTCTTGGTCTAGATGGTGAACTATGGGATCTTCTGATGGATGGTTACAAACATCCAGTGAAAGCTAGTGGCGTAAAGCTTACGAGGCAAGAAATGGATGATGATCAGAAGAAGCTTTTCAAGAATCATCATAAATGTAGGACTGTTTTGCTGAATGCTATCTCTCATGCTGAGTATGAGAAGATATCTAACAGGGAAACTGCCTATGATATATATGAGTCATTGAAAATGACCCATGAGGGAAATGCTCAAGTCAAAGAGACAAAAGCTCTTGCTCTAATCCAGAAATACGAAGCCTTCAAGATGGAGGATGATGAAGATATTGAGAAGATGTTCTCAAGATTTCAAACTCTGACTACTGGATTGAGAGTTCTGGATAAAGGCTACACCAAGGCTGATCATGTAAAGAAGATTATCAGAAGCCTACCCAGAAGATGGGGTCCAATGGTGACTGCATTCAAGATTGCCAAGAATCTGAATGAAGTTTATTTGGAAGAGCTTATCAGTGCCTTGAGAAGCCATGAAATAGAGCTGGATGCAAACGAGCCTCAGAAGAAAGGTAAGTCTATTGCATTAAAATCTAATATTAAAAAATGCACTAACGCTTTTCAGGCTAGAGAAGAAGATCCTGAAGAATCAGAATCTGAAAAAGAAGAAGATGAACTGTCCATGATCTCCAGAAGGGTAAACCAACTCTGGAAGAGCAAGCAAAGGAAGTTCAGAGGCTTCAGAAGTTCAAAGAGATTTGAACGTGGAGAATCTTCTGGTGACAGAAGATCTGACAAGAAGAAGGATGTCTGCTATGAATGCAATGAGCCTGGACATTACAAGAACGAGTGTCCAAAACTTCAGAAGGAGAATCCCAAAAAGAAGTTTCATAAGAAGAAAGGTCTTATGGCAACATGGGATGATTCTGAATCAGAATCAAAATCAGACTCTGAAGGAGAACAAGCCAACTTCGCGCTTATGGCTACAGAAGATGATGGATCAGAATCTACATCAGAATCAGATTCTAAAGAGGTATTTTCTGAACTATCTAGAGAAGAGTTAGTTTCCAGTTTAACAGAACTTCTGGAACTCAAGGCTCATCTTAGTATCAAATACAAAAAGCTGAAGAAGCAGTTTGAATTTTAAACTAAGAAGCTGGAAGTGGAAAACTCTGATCTGAAGGAAAAAGTTTTAAATCTATCCAAAGATAGTGGATCTCCTTCTGAAACAGAAAAATCCATTCCTAGCATGAATCATTGATCGGAAAAATAGCAAGTGTACTATTTTCACCGATGTAGTAATAATGGGTTTTACCCCAAGTATCGATCACGAGGATTGCGTAGGAAACACAAGTAATTTAAGTCAATTAAACAAAAGAGCAAATAGGTGTTTTGTTATAATGCAATAAGTAAATTTAAATAAAAGAAATAATAAAAATAAGCTGAAATTAAAGTTTGACTTTTTAGATGTAATTTGAGGTAATGCCAGGGTAGGTGTTTGATCTTCCTTATAATGACTCTGTAAAAAGATCTCTTCAACAAGTTCATAGACTGCAACTATTTGTTCTTAAGGGTGTTTCCCTAAGTCCTTAGTGGAAAGCCTTTTGGTTTGCAATCATATTGCCTAAGTCCTTAGAAACAAAGGTTTGCAAACCAAAGATGTAAATACTCGAGAATGTTCAAATAACCTTTCGGTATCCCTAGTCCTAGGTGATAACTACTAGATCAAATTGTTTAAAAACCTTAACAACCGTAGTCCTACAAATTGTTAACCGTAGATCAATCTTCGTTTTTCCGACAAAGAAGGCATAAAAACATTAAACAATCAAATTGCATAAAACTATTACTTGATTAAAGAAATACGGAATTCAAGAGTCATTACAATTCAAATCAGGGACACCCCCCTGGCATTGGGGGGTTTAGCCTCTCATAATATTCAAGAAAGACAAAGTAAAGAATTTAGACATTACAAAGATAATTGGGAACTTTGATCTTCAATGGTGTCCACCGTTGAATCTCTCCGTCTCCGAAACCCTTGATGAAGCTATCTTCTCTCTTCTGTTCTTTTCTATCGTATGATTCAAAAAGTCCCAAAATAATTCTCTCAAACTCAACTAAATAGTCTAGGTACAAATCTCAGGCAAAAGAAATGTCTAAAGTGCCCTCAAGGTGGAGATTTAATGAAAAAGCCCTAAAATTGGAAGTTTCACGCTCTCAGCAGCACTGGCCGTGCTTGGACGCACGGGTGGCCGTGCTGCTCTTTATTTTTATTTTTGCTCCCAGCCATCCTGACACGGGCCGTGCGTGGAAGCACGGGCGGCCGTGTGTCGCCCCTGGATTTTGTATGGAGGAGAGTTGATCATCTGACACGGGCCGTGCGTGGAAGCACGGGCGGCCGTGTTTGCTCCCAGTATTTGTATTTTTTCTCTTTCTCTTGCTCCTCCTTCTTTCATGGTTGCTTGGACATTTAAGACGACTCGTTCTGACCTGAAACTTGCACACAACTAACCAAACGGCATAAAAAGCATCTAAATAACTTAAATTAGACATAATGCAAATAAAACATAAAAACAATCAAACATAAAGTACTTAAACAAAAACAATAAAACATTGATCAAAGTGTTACCGAATTAACAAATTTAGACCAAATCCATGACAGAAATTAGGTAGAAATGGTGACCGATCACAACCCCAAACTTATCTCATTGCTTGTCCTCAAGCGATGCAAGAGACCAAACAGAGGTCACCCTGGATTTTTCTTTCCACAACACTGCCGATGTTATTCACAACTTGCGTCTACCTTTCTATTAGAATCTCTGGCTTGCCGAACCAAACTTTCTACCACACTTCCACATCAGAGTACCTTTTTACCCTGCAAGCTTTTTCACACTTCTCACCAAATCTCTCAGGGTTAAAGTGTTTTGCACTCACAAAATAAAGATATGCAATATCAACTCTTAATTTTGAATAAATTCTACCTTCACTACACTAACAAAGTTCACACACTTTTCGAGGTCTTCTGGGTTGTAATGGGGTTTAGGTACGGTGGGATACACAAGGAAATGGATAAACAATTGGTTTTAGGTTCAACATTCATGTTGTGTTTCTCGTAATTGTGCTCAACTTGTTACACTGGGAATTTATTCGACTTAGACTCTTTTGCTTCACTCATTCTTCCGTGAGTGCTTAATGTAACTGAGTCTTTCATTCGGGCAAGTTTTTATCTTTCTTTCTCTTTTTTTTATGGGACATACATTCATATGTTTCAAAAAATTTATTTTCCTTTTATATTTTTTTTCTTGCCCTCTTCTTTGATGATTACTACCCCAAACTTAGATTTTAGCACAACTCTGAAAACCACAACATTTATGCCGAGCAAGGGTTGGAAGTGTTTGGCTACGGGTTAATATATATGGTTATAACAAACAAAAGGATATGGCTCAACTGGGGTAACAAAGGATAAACATATAATTTAGGATGGCTAGAAAGGCTTAGGTGGTAAAACAAACAAATGCCTGGGTGTGTGTCCTCATATTATGCTGTGTCAGTAGAACATACGCAAAATCAGAATGATAAAGTCATACCTGAATGAACTCTCATGATGATAATCTGTTGTGTTTGGCTTTTTATAACCTCACCATGTTGGGTAAGCTTACAGGTTCCAAAGCACTCCTCGTGTCATGTGGCTTCTTTCCGGCGTAGGTACACCATACAATCCTCTTTGTCCAGTATCAGCAAGTTGCGTCCAACAGTTACTTTTCTTTCGGCTGCATCAACTTCCAGGGTGCCTTGGGGGAATAGGTTCAGGTTGCACCTTTCATCCACTAAATACCATTCATCATTCATTCGGCATCCATAAGTCAATCTATAACACAATGTCAACATAACACACAAACAAAAACAAAAATGGAAAACAACTAAAAGCAAATGAAAAGAACCCCTCCCACACTTGAACCAAACATTGTCCTCAATGTTTTAGAACCAGCCTTGGAGAGGTTGCTTACAGAGGTATTGCATTCCAATGATCACTTCCTAGCTTCCACTAGAGATGCTCTCTTTTATTTCCTGAAAATAAAACAAACAAACAAAGAAATTAATTATTAAAACCATGGGTTGCCTCCCACGAAGCGCTTCGTTTAACGTCGCATGGCTCGACGGTCCATTACCCTTTATTATGGAGGGTATTTCCTTCTCCAAACCTTGTTGCTTGTTACTTTCTCCACCAAAAACTCATGGAGATGAAAAGCATGGACCACTTTTCTCTTTAACTCACTTTCAACCTTCATCTTCTCACCTTGGTTTTCTTCTTTCTTTTTCTTCTTAACTTCTATAGCGACCTTAGGACTTTTGATAGAAACATGAGCTAGTTCCACCTGAGAAGCTATGCTTGAAACTTTTTCTTGGAGATGTTTAGGGCTTTTGTATTCTCCCTCACTTTCGATCATACCAACAGAAGCTTGATCATTTACAACCGCCATATGTTTCTTAACTCCTAACATCTTCAAGGTTACTTCTTCATCAAAAGATCTCAGTGTTAGTGTCCCTTTTTCAATGTCGAGGTTGCAGCGGCCTGTCGACAAAAATGGTCTCCCAAGAAGGATAGGAGTTTCTTCGTCTTCCGGAATGTCCATGATGTGGAAATCAACAGGGAATACAAACTTATCAACTTCCACTAGTACATCTTCAGCTACCCCATATGATTTCTTAACGGTGTGATCAGCGAACCTTAATTGTGTCTTACTTTCACTAATCTTTTCCAATTCAAGCTTTTTGAAAATGGATAAAGGCATTAAACTTACACTAGAACCAGAATCGAGGAGTACCTTTTTAAATGCTATATTCTTGATAGTGCATGGTATCGCCACCGGCCCAGGGTCTTTCCTCTTAATTGGGATCTTTCTTGCTGAAGAGACTATACCACACTTCTCGATTTCAATTTCTGGTTCTCTTCCTAGTGATCTCTTTTTCGCCAACACCTCCTTCATAAATTTCTTATACAAAGGCATGTGCTCAAGTGCTTCAAAAAAAGGTAGATTCACCTCTAACCTTTTGAACAATTTAGTGAACTTCTTAAAGTCTTTCTCTTTTGAATTCTTCTTTGTTATTCTTGAAGGGAAGGGTAGTTTAATTTCCGGTTTAGCACCTTTTTTAATTTTTTCTTCAGCTGGTTTAACCGGTGGTATCACCACTTCTGGCTCTCTTGGGTTCTCTCTTATTTCCAAATCTACCTCTATCACCATAGGGTCATCTAACTCTTCTTTTTCCTTTTCCAGTTCTAACACCTTTTTACTCCTTGTTGTAACAGCATTGATTTTCTCTAGATTTTTTTGATCTTTCACAGTTTCGTTCGGAAAGTTTCCTTGTGCCTGTAGAGTGAGATGTTGTGCTATTTGACCCATTTGAACTTCAAGATTTTTGATTGAAGCCGTGGTGTTCCTGAGGTTGGCTCTTGTCTCTTCTTGAAACTGAGAGTTTTGAGTTGCCACTTTTTCAAGAGCGATCTCCCAATCTTCTTTCTTTGGTACCTGTTGTTGAAATTGTTGAGGATGATGTTGGAATTGTTGTTGATATGGAAGTTGTTGTTGTGGAGGTCTGTGTTGCTGTGATTGCGCCGGAGTTTGAAATTGGGTTGATCCTTGCTTTTGAAAGTTACCTTGTTGGTCCTTCCATGCGAAATTAGGATGATTTTTCCAACCCGGATTATAAGTATTGGCGTATGGATTATTTTGCCTCAACATATGAATCTGTTCCACCTGTTCCTGCGTTGCCACACAATGCATAGCAAAATGTGGTCCACTACATATTTCACATACAACTGAGGCCGCTGGTTCAATTTGTGCTACCTTTTGTTCACTAAGATTCATCTTCTTCAGTCTTCTTTCTACTTCAGCTGCAATTTGGTCTTCCATTTTAACTACCTGATCAGCAAGCTTCAAATCAATTTTTCCTTCCGGTTGGCTCATTGCACGGTCATATAACTCGATGTGCTCATTAGCAGCAATAGCTTCTATGATCTTCTTGATACCCGTGGCTGTTGAAAAATTAGTTGAGCCACCGGCAGCCGTATCAATAAGCTGTTTTGTCTTAATTTGGAGACCATTTACGAAAGTCTGCATTTGCTCGGTTGGGTCCATATTATGAGTAGGACATGCAACCAAACATCTCTTGAACCTTTTGTACGCATCCCCCAACGATTCCCCTTCTTTCTGCTTGAAGTTTACAATATCATATCTTTTTCGGATGAAAACTGATGCGGGGAAGTATTCGTTCAAGAAAGCGGTTTCCATCTGTTGCCATGTTGCGATGCTTCCAGCTGGAAGTGAGTAAAACCACTCTTCCGCATCTTCAGATAAGGTAAAAGGAAACATTACAAGTCTCTTAGCTTCTTCAGAATGACCTTCAATCTTTAATGACGTTGTCATGGTGAGGAATCTTTGTAGATGCTTATTTGCATCTTCATTGATTCGTCCCGCAAACGGCTTGCTCTCCAACTGTCGGATAGTTGAAGGATGAAGTTGGAAGTGTGCAACATTGACCGGTTGGTTTACAATGGTCATTCTTCCAAGCGGTGCATTGGCCCTTCCATAATCACCCAAAAGTCTCTCTGGAGGAGGTGGATCAGCTGCCATAGTTTCAGGCTCAGAATCTGACTGCTCGGACTGAATAGATATTACTTCTTCGTCTTCTGATTCTGAAACTACAGGGGAGTCTTCTTTCGATGCCAGTCTTTTTCGCTTGACTTCTCGGAGTCGTGCTCTCAATAGTCTTTCTGGTTCTGCGTTAAAAAGAAGTTCAGCTGAGGCCTTACCTCGCATACAAGATTAGAAATCGATTAGTAGATAAGTTAAAAAAATAAAATTAAAATAAGCAAATAAAAATTTCAGCAAAAAGAATTTTAATTGCAGAGCAATAAAATTTTAATTGACTAAAATAAAACTTATATTTTGGCAATCCCCGGCAACGGCGCCAAAAACTTGATCGGAAAAATAGCAAGTGTACTATTTTCACCGATGTAGTAATAATGGGTTTTACCCCAAGTATCGATCACGAGGATTGCGTAGGAAACACAAGTAATTTAAGTCAATTAAACAAAAGAGCAAATAGGTGTTTTGTTATAATGCAATAAGTAAATTTAAATAAAAGAAATAATAAAAATAAGCTGAAATTAAAGTTTGACTTTTTAGATGTAATTTGAGGTAATGCCAGGGTAGGTGTTTGATCTTCCTTATAATGACTCTGTAAAAAGATCTCTTCAACAAGTTCATAGACTGCAACTATTTGTTCTTAAGGGTGTTTCCCTAAGTCCTTAGTGGAAAGCCTTTTGGTTTGCAATCATATTGCCTAAGTCCTTAGAAACAAAGGTTTGCAAACCAAAGATGTAAATACTCGAGAATGTTCAAATAACCTTTCGGTATCCCTAGTCCTAGGTGATAACTACTAGATCAAATTGTTTAAAAACCTTAACAACCGTAGTCCTACAAATTGTTAACCGTAGATCAATCTTCGTTTTTCCGACAAAGAAGGCATAAAAACATTAAACAATCAAATTGCATAAAACTATTACTTGATTAAAGAAATACGGAATTCAAGAGTCATTACAATTCAAATCAGGGACACCCCCCTGGCATTGGGGGGTTTAGCCTCTCATAATATTCAAGAAAGACAAAGTAAAGAATTTAGACATTACAAAGATAATTGGGAACTTTGATCTTCAATGGTGTCCACCGTTGAATCTCTCCGTCTCCGAAACCCTTGATGAAGCTATCTTCTCTCTTCTGTTCTTTTCTATCGTATGATTCAAAAAGTCCCAAAATAATTCTCTCAAACTCAACTAAATAGTCTAGGTACAAATCTCAGGCAAAAGAAATGTCTAAAGTGCCCTCAAGGTGGAGATTTAATGAAAAAGCCCTAAAATTGGAAGTTTCACGCTCTCAGCAGCACTGGCCGTGCTTGGACGCACGGGTGGCCGTGCTGCTCTTTATTTTTATTTTTGCTCCCAGCCATCCTGACACGGGCCGTGCGTGGAAGCACGGGCGGCCGTGTGTCGCCCCTGGATTTTGTATGGAGGAGAGTTGATCATCTGACACGGGCCGTGCGTGGAAGCACGGGCGGCCGTGTTTGCTCCCAGTATTTGTATTTTTTCTCTTTCTCTTGCTCCTCCTTCTTTCATGGTTGCTTGGACATTTAAGACGACTCGTTCTGACCTGAAACTTGCACACAACTAACCAAACGGCATAAAAAGCATCTAAATAACTTAAATTAGACATAATGCAAATAAAACATAAAAACAATCAAACATAAAGTACTTAAACAAAAACAATAAAACATTGATCAAAGTGTTACCGAATTAACAAATTTAGACCGAATCCATGACAGAAATTAGGTAGAAATGGTGACCGATCAATCATATTCTGAAAGAATATGACTCGAGCTTCAGAAAGTTCTTATCTAGAAGTATTGGCAGAAGTCATCTTGCTTCTATGATATATGGTGTTTCTGGAAACAGAAGGTTTGGTTTTGGCTATGAGGGTGATACCTCACATAAATTTGAACCTGTTGATGATCTGAAGATCACATACAAGCCATTGTATGATCAGTTCAAATATGGCCATGCTCATGATATTAGGCTCACTTCACATGCACAGAAGTTTAACACTGTTCACACCAAGAAGCATGTGACACATCCTAAGAAATATCATGCTGACAAACCTAAAGAATATCATGCAGTTCCTCCTGTTAAATATTTTTCTAAACCCAAGTTCAATCAGAACTTGAGGAGAACTAACAAGAAAGGACCCAAGAAATTGTGGGTACCTAAGGAGAAGATAATTTATGTTGCAGATATCCTTGGCGGAAAAGAGGACAAACAGCAAAATGTCATGGTACCTGGACTCTGGGTGCTCGCGACACATGACGGGAAGAAGGTCTACATTCCAAGACCTGGTGCTTAAACCAGGTGGAGAAGTTAAGTTTGGAGGAGATCAGAAGGGCAAAATTATTGGCTCAGGAACTATAAAGTTTGGTAACTCTCCTTCCATAACTAATGTACTTCTTGTAGAAGGATTAACACATAACTTATTATCCATAAGTCAATTAAGTGACAATGGTTATGACATAATCTTTAATCAAAAGTCTTGCAAGGATGTAAGTCAGAAGGATGGCTCAATCCTATTTACAGGCAAGAGAAAGAACAACGTTTATAAGACAGATCTTCAAGATCTTAAGAATTAGAAGGTGACTTGTCTTATGTCTGTTTCTGAAGAGCAATGGGTCTGACACAGAAGATTAGGACATGCTAGTTTGAGAAAGATTTCTCAGATTAACAAACTAAATCTGGTCAGAGGACTCCCAAATCTGAAATACAAATCAGATGCTCTTTGTGAAGCATGTCAGAAGGGCAAGTTCTCCAGACCTGCATTCAAGTCTAAGAATGTTGTTTCTTCCTCAAGGCCGTTAGAACTCTTGCACATTGATCTGTTTGGCCCTATCAAAACAGCATCTGTCAGAGGGAAGAAATATGGATTAGTCATCGTTGATGATTATAGCCGCTGGACATGGGTAAAGTTCTTAAAACACAAGGATGAGTCTCATTCAGTGTTCTTTGAATTCTGCACTCAGATCCAATCTGAGAAAGAGTGTAAAATCATAAAGGTTAGAAGTGATCATGGTGGTGAATTTGAGAACAGATTCTTTGAGGAGTTCTTCAAAGAAAATGGTATTGCCCATGATTTCTCTTGTCCTAGAACTCCACAACAAAATGGAGTTGTAGAGCGAAAGAATAGGACTCTACAAGAAATGGCCAGAACCATGATCAATGAAACCAATATGGCTAAGCATTTCTGGGCAGAAGCAATAAACACTGCATGTTATATTCAGAATAGAATCTCTATAAGACCTATTCTAAATAAGACTCCTTATGAATTGTGGAAGAACAGAAAGCCCAACATTTCATATTTCCATCCTTTTGGATGTGTATGTTTTATTCTGAATACTAAAGATCATCTTGGTAAGTTTGATTCTAAAGCACAAAAGTGTTTCCTTCTTGGATATTCTGAACGCTCTAAAGGCTACAGAGTATACAATACTGAAACATTGGTTGTAGAAGAATCAATCAATATCAGGTTTGATGATAAGCTTGGTCTTGAAAAACCAAAGCAGTTTGAGAATTTTGCAGATTTTGATATTGATATATCAAAAGCAGTAGAACCAAGAAACAATGCTGCAGAAGCTGGCAGTCTCAGAAGCAATGGATCAGAAGATCAAGTTGCTGCATCTTTAGAGAATCTCAGGATTTCTGAAGAGACAACAGTCAGAAGATCACCTAGACTTGCTTCAGCTCATTCAGAAGATGCGATCCTTGGGAAGAAAGATGATCCCATCAGAACAAGGGCATTCCTTAAGAACAGTGCAGAATGTCAATTAGGTCTTGTTTTTTTGATCGAGCCAACTTCTGTTGATCAAGCTCTAGAAGATCCTGACTGGATAATTGCCATGCAAGAAGAACTAAATCAGTTTACAAGGAATGACGTATGGGACTTGGTTCCTAGACCAAAAGGATTTAACATCATCGGCACTAAGTGGGTGTTCAGAAACAAGCTAAGCGAGAAGGGAGAAGTGGTAAGAAACAAAGCCAGACTGGTTGCTCAAGGTTATAGTCAGCAAGAAGGGATTGACTACACAGAAACCTTTGCACCAGTGGCCAGGTTAGAATCTATTCGTCTATTAATTTCTTTTGCCACTCAACATAACATCACTCTTTATCAGATGGATGTCAAGAGTGCCTTCTTAAATGGTTATATAGATGAAGAAGTTTATGTCCATCAACCTCCTGGTTTTGAAGACTCCAAGTCTCCAAATCATGTTTTTAAATTAAAGAAATCATCATACGGATTGAAGCAAGCTCCGAGAGCTTGGTATGAACGTTTAAGTTCCTTCCTTCTGGAAAATGGTTTCACTAGAGGAAAAGTGGACACTACTCTCTTTTGTAAAACCTTTAAAAAGGATATTCTAATATGTCAAATATATGTTGATGATATCATCTTTGGAACATCTAATGCTACATTTGGAAAGGAGTTTGCTGAGTCTATGCAGGCTGAATTTGAAATGAGCATGATGGGAGAACTCAAGTATTTTCTTGGAATTCAAATCAACCAAACTTCTGATGGAACTTATGTTCATCAAACGAAGTATGTGAAAGAACTTCTGAAGAAGTTTAATCTTTCTGAAAGCAAAGAAGCCAAAACTCCTATGCATCCAACATGTGTCCTAGGTAAGGATGAGGTAAGTAAGAAGGTAGATCAGAAGTTGTACAGAGGTATGATTGGATCTCTTCTATACCTAACTGCTTCTAGACCTGACATTCTCTTCAGTGTTTGTTTGTGTGCTAGATTCCAATCAGATCCGAGAGAATCTCATTTAACTGCGGTTAAGAGAATTCTGAGGTATCTGAAAGGTACTACTAATGTTGGTTTAGTTTACAGAAAATCCAAAGATTACAACTTAGTAGGATTCTGTGATGCTGACTATGCTGGAGATAGAATAGAAAGGAAGAGCACTTCTGGAAGTTGTTAATTCCTTGGAAGTTATCTGATCTCATGGTACAGCAAGAAGCAAGCTACAATTGCCCTCTCAACAACAGAAGCAGAATATGTTGCTGCTGCTGGTTGTAGCACACAAATGCTCTGGATGAGAAGTCAACTAGAAGACTATCAGATATATGAGAGTAACATTGCTATTTTCTGTGATAATACTTCTGCTATATGTTTATCTAAGAATCCTATTTTACATTCAAAAGCTAAACATATTGAGATTAAACATCATTTCATAAGGGACTATGTTCAGAAGGGTGTTATATCTTTAAACTTTGTGGATACAGACCATCAATGGGCTGATATCTTTACAAAACCCCTTGCTGAAGATAGGTTTAAGTTCATTCTGAAGAATATCAGTATGGATTTATGTCCAGAATGAGAAGATGTGAAGATCTTATGTATGAGTATCTTCTGAAATAAGATTGGATTAGTATTTTATAAGAAGTTCTGATTGTAACCAATTAGAAGTAGTGATTCTGTTATTACTAACGTTTCATTGTCTAAGATGACTCAGAATCTCTTTAAAAGCAAAACAGCTGTAACTGGCTATCCAGATGGTAAACACGTGTTCACTATTTGTGGACAAGCGTGCGTGCAGTTGAGGGGACGCCTACTTAGGTAACTGTGCTAATCACTTCCTTTGTCATTATTATCTCTCCTCACGTCACGTAACATTAAATGCTATCCATCATTTTAGTTTATTTCTTTTCTTTTTATTTCTTTTCAGTTTATTTTTTTTCGTTTCATCTTTCTCAAACGTTTCTTTTCCCTCTATTTATTTTTCTCTATCTCTGTGCGTTCACTGTCATCATTGCTCTCTCTCTCTCTCTCTCTCTCTCTCTCTCTCTCTCTCTCTCTCTCTCTCTCTCTCTCTATCTCTTTATAAGTGTCTTGCATAAACCTTAGTTTATTCATCTTCAACCTAGCATTCATCATGAATCCTGTTTCAAGTTCCTCCCAACAAGCTTTCAACAGACAAAAGGTTTCTCCACTGAAATCTCGCTACTTTCCTCCATCAGAAATGGAAGTTTTGTGTGAATCTTCTATGGACTCTGATGACTTGGGTGCTTATGGTTTAAAACCAAAAACGAAGACAAAGGCTCAAGGGTGGTCGATCTTTTTGAATAAGACGGTTGGAAGAACTGTTTGGTTCCAGATTGAGAAACATATCTCAGGGGTTGCCAACATAGATTTCAAGATGGATCTCTCAATATTCCAAGAAGTCTCAAGTCAGATCTCCTCCTTGATGATGTTATCAACATTAACCCAAAGGAAGAAGACTTTCCTGAGATATTGGATGAAGTTAAGACTCATGTCCTTGACTTCTATGTTAAGAGAAAGTCCCATTTGAAACATTTGCTCTCTTCCTGTGAACTGTCTCTCACTTCCTCCTTGAAATTCATGCATTCTCTTACAGTGGAGGTTCTAGTCTGGACAGACAAACAGTGGAGGTTCTTTCATGGCTGAACAAACTGAGAAGACCGCAGGGATTCATGATATGATAGCTAGGATTATGTATAAGCTAGGGTTGTTGTCCTTAAGTCTTTGTAGTTTTCCTTCCTTGTTGCATCTGTTTTTCTGCATTCATCTTTTGTAATTCTGTTTGCCTTAATCAGTGAAAAGTTTATTCTGTTTCATTCCTATTGTCTCTCACTTTACATCTGAATCTTTTATATTCTTTTTGATGTTATGACAAAAAGGGGGAGAAAATATATGATAAATGATCTGATTAATATTATCAGTTACCGGGGGTAAAAAGGCCCCACATTTCTAACAGAACTTGAAAAGTTCTATGCTTTAAGTTGTGTTGTTGCAGGAATTGAAGATTCTCTTCAAGATCAACATAAGAAGCAACAAGATAAGAATCAAGCTCTTGGATTCTTGAAGCAAGCTGAGTGCTATGAAGCCTCAGAATCAGAAGCAAGAAGGAAGAATGTTCAGATATTCTAGTGATAGAATATGATCTGAAACATTATGTTTATGTGCTCTGACACATACCATATGGCTCTGATACATACTATGTGTTCTTGGCTCAGATACATATTATATGCTCTGAAACATATTCTATGTTCTGACTCATTCATGCTGACTTTTGTCGTTTAGTTTTGTTCTGTAACATTTCAGGATGTAGAGATGCTCTGATGATGCTCTGGTACATTCAACAATGTTCTGATACAATCTAGCATGAAGTGATGTAAGAAGAAATTCAAGCTCTGAAGCTGTCCTGATGGAAGCAAGAATCAGAAGCTATGGATGTTCTGAAGATCTAAAGAAATTCAAGTTCTGAAGCTGTCCTAATGGAAGCAGAAGTCAGAAGCTGTGAATGTTCTGATGATCAAAGAAATTCAAGTTCTGAAGCTGTCCGATGGAAACAGAAGTCAGAAGCTGTGAATGTTCTGAAGATCAAAGAAATTCAAGTTCTGAAGCTGTCCCAGGGAAGCAGAAATCAGAAGTCATGAATGTTCTGTAGATCAAGCACTGTGAACGTCTCTACTGAAATACTCAGGGAAGTCTTTTATTATTAAAATTCTTCTAGTATTAATTTCAGGGGGAGATTATTCATCTCAGGGGGAGATTGTTAATCTCAGGGGGAGACATATTCACATGCTTATGTTATAGCTATGTAATTGTCTTTATCTGTCTGCTCTTTCTGATCGCAAATTCATATCATTTATATATGTTTTTGTCATCATCAAAAAGGGGGAGATTGTTAGAACAAGATTTGTTCTGATCAATATTCTTAGTTTTGATGATAACAAGGATATGAATTTTGTGTGAGATAATGTGGTACTCTAATACATTGCAATTTCCTTTTCAGGAAATATATAAAGAGTATGCACAAATCAGCACTCAGAAGCTTTGTCTCAGAAGGTTCAGCATGCAACATCAGAACATGGTCTGGCAAGACATCAGAAGATGGTCAAAGCAGAATCAGAACATGGGTCTATGGAAGCATCAGAAGAACTTGAGATCAGAAGCAGAAGCACTGAAGTTCTCATGGTATCACGCTCAGAAGCACTTCAAGGTCAGAAGACAAGAAGATGCTATGCACCAAGCTGTTTGACTCTGATGATATTCAAACGTTATATACACAAACATCAGATCAGAAGAAAGTACAGGTGGCAGGCTACGCTGACTGACAAAAGGAACGTTGGAAGCTATTAAAGGCAACGTCAGTAGACACAGCGTGAACAAGGCTCGAGGTAGTTGACAAAAGCGTGAAACATTAAATGCAATGCTGTACGGAACACGCAAAGCATTAAATGCTCCCAACGGTCATCTTCTCAAACGCCTATAAGTATAAAGTTCGGATGAGAAGCAAGGTTAACAACTCTGAACCAATTCTGTGAATAAACTTGCTGAAACGCTGTTCAACTCAAAGCTCAGAAACTTCATCTTCATCAAAGCTCACTACATTGCTGTTGTAATATATTAGTGAGATTAAGCTTAAACGTTAAGAGAAATATCACTGTTGTGATTATAGCTTTTCAGAAGCATTTGTAATACTCTTAGAATTGATTACATTAATTTGTAAGTAACTAGAGTGATCAAGTGTTGATCAGGATACTCTAGGAAGTCTTAGCTTGTGTCTAAGCAGTTGTAAATAGAGTGATCACGTGGTGGTCAGGATACTCTAAGAAAGTCTTAGCTTGTGTCCAAGCAATTGTTCCTAGAGTGATCAGGTTGTGATCAGGAGACTCTAGAAGACTTAGTCGTGGGCTAAGTGGAAAACCATTGTAATCTGTTGCGATTAGTGGATTAAATCCTCAGGTGAGGTAAATCACTCCGTGGGGGTGGACTTGAGTAGTTTAGTTAACAACGAACCAGGATAAAAATAACTGTGCAATTTATTTTTATCGCTCAAGTTTTTAAACTACACTTATTCAAACCCCCCCTTTCTAAGTGTTTTTCTATCCTTCAATCTGAAGCCTCCGACTCAATTGGTTAGAAGTGAAGAAAGTTAGTAACTCGGGACTCTGACCAAGCTTCACCAAATTCTATTTGAAGCCTCTGTCTGAAAGATATTACTACGAATGAAGATAGTGTAGAAATATTAAAATAGTACAAATCATCATCATTCCCGCTACCTTGAAAAAGATGACAAAAGGACTGTTATTAGTACCAACTTTTGCAAAACGTCTCATTTTCATCTTCCAACTTCACCCTCCAATGGATCCATTTTCATCTATTTAAGAGGAGTGTTTGAAGCCATGGAAAAATGAGACGAAAATATTGGAAATACAACAAAAAGGTGAAACGAATAAATCATACTCAAAGAAGTTAAGAAAAACACTTGAAAAAGTCGAGCATCAACATAAATAAGAAAATGTTACTGGTGATGACATGAGCTAAAGCCCTAACTTGTTAGGCATTAGTTGTTGATGTTGATGATTTAATTTTAAATCTAAATCCTAGGGTTTTTGGGTGATTTTTGTGATTGTTTGAGTTTGAAGCAAAATCTGTTGAAATGAAGGTGATATTTGAGATCAGCGTTAAAAAACTATGCGATTAATGCGTAATTTGGAATTTATTGACATGGAACCACTGTCGCCGCCACCACGTGGCGACCAGCAGGGTGGAGTGCTTGCCGGAGAAGAAGGCCATGTGTGCATTTTTCTGTTTGTTCAAATTTTTTAATAATTGAGGTGTCATGTTCTCATTGGCTAATTCATTTTACTTTTATTTTCTTTTTAATATTTATAATATTAATAGAAATAATAATGATAATTTTATCATTGAAATTAAAATTGGTTTGTACTTGTTTGATATTTTTGTTGGGCCTGATACTTGCACCTCCCTCTGAAGCCCATTATGCACGTTTTTGTTTGAACTGAGTTGAGTTTTTTTTTGGAACAATTATGTTGAACTGGGCCTAGGTCTGGTTGCTTTACACACATCTGTTTCAGGTTTGCACCTCCTGATATTATTTCATTTTTTAATTTTCATTCTTTTTGTATTTGTTTTTATTTTAATTTTCTTTTTATGATTTTATTAATTGAAAATTGATCAAAAATATTTGAAATACGTGTGATATTTTTAGGAGTTTATTTTGGGATTTTATTTTGATTTCTTTTGCTATTATTTTCACTTCTTTTGTGATGTTGTCTTGATCATTTTTTAATCCAAGCATGACAATTTAATTAGGTTAAGTTCCCTTAATCTCAATCTTAGGGCCATCAGTGCATGATAACATTAGGGTTTTGAGCTTCCCTTTAGCTTTTGTTCTCTCTTTTGCATTGCATTCTTTTATTTTAAAAGACTAAAATATTTTCTTAATAAAAACTCAAAAACACTTAATAATTGAGATGTGAATCGTGCATCATTGAACCTTAAGTAATGGAAAAGAATGAGATGGTGTACTCCTAACCTTGTTCTCTTTCCATTCATACACTTTAGTGCGATTCAATTCACAAATAATTTCTAAACTAAATATGGAGAAGTAGCTAAGTGCCCTTGTATTGGGAGCCATTTACTACTATCCCCAACAAAACACTTCAACAAATTCAACTCTTTATGCCTTTGGGCTTTTCCCTTTAAATTTTTTCCAGAAATGGACATGTTATTTCCAATCTACACAAACAAACATACGTCTAACTGCAAGAATGCGAACTTAGCATCGTCCATTAAAAACACTAAACAAACAAACCTTTTTTTAGAAAAGCTACAAAGTTCTGATTCCCTTTGAGATATGTAAGTACTGTGTTGTAAAACTTGGACGAACTCAATAATAAAAACCCTTTTGTTTTTCCTTGGTAATTCATTCATGAATTTCTTAGTATGCTTAGCTTTATTAGCAGGACTGAAATTCCTAGACAAAGGTTACACTATTGCAGTTCATGTAAAGAAAATCATCATAAGTCTTCTAAAGAAATGGAGGCCTATGATGATTGCACTAAAGTTGTCAAATAATCTCAATAGTTCAACTCTAGAAGTACTTATAAGCTTTTTAAAGAGTCGTGAAATAGAGCTAGAGGAAGATGAGCCTCTAAAGAAAGGAAAATATGTTGCTCTGCAATCCAAAAGCAAGTCTGAACAGACTAAAGCTCTCAAAGTAGAAGAAGAAGATTCAGATGATGAAGAAGTAGTGTCTCTGCTATACAAAAGAATTAATCAACTCTAGAAAAAAATACAAAAGAGGTTCAGAGGCTACAAAAGATCATATGGTCGTTCTAAATTAGCATTTGGGTAGAAGAAGTTTGGAGCTAGGAGAGAAGTTACTTGCTTCAAATGCAAAGAAACTGGCCATTTCAAGAACGAGTGTCCCATACTCAAAAGAAAGACCAAAGAAGAAGTACTTCAAAGATAAGAAGAAAGGTATCATGGCAACATGGGATGACTTTAACTCCTCAGAAGATGAACTTAAAGAAGAGTAAGCGAACATGGCATTGATGGCAAGCAACTCTGAGTAAGAACTAGAATTAGACTCAAACGAGGTATTTTCTTCTTTATCTTGCTCCGTACTTGAAACTTCCCTAGTTGAAATTCTTAAAAAGAATCAAAATTTTCAAAGAAGATTAATATCTGTGAAAAAGATACTTGTAACTCGTTTTGAAGCACATAGTGAGCTAATGAAATAAAATATGGTTTTAAAAGAAAAAACAAATCATTTTGAAAAATAAAACTCTTCTCTTAGGAGTAAAAATGAATTTTTATAAAAAAGAAGCCCTTATTAATGCTTCTATGAATTCTAAATGTGCTTCAAAGAAGTATGAAACTTCCTTTCTAAAAGGCACGGGGTATACTAAATCAAGAGGTGAAATGTATTATCATAAAGATGTAAATGATATGGTAATTTTTCCTACATCCCTTTACTCTCACTTTATCTATGGTCACACACATGACAAAGATTATGCAAAAAGACCCTCTGTTGATAAAACCTCTAGGAAGACTAACCTTAGAGGACCCAATAAGATATGGGTACCTAATTATAAGATAATCGTAGTTGCAGATGTTTTTAGCATCCAAGTCAACACCAGTCATGGTATCTGGACTCTGGATGCTCTCGAGATATGACTGGAAGAAGGCATATGTTCCAAGACTTGGAACTTAAGCCTAGAGGCTGTCTAAGTTTTGGAGGAGATCATAAAGGAAAAATCATTGGCTCCAAAACTATAGGTAACAGTTCTCTACCTACTATTTCTAATGTTTTGTTAGTTGAAGGATTAATGCATAACCTCATATCCATAAGTCAATTAAGTGAAAATGGTTATGATATTATCTTCAATCAAGAGTCCTGTAAAGTTGTTTGTCAGAAGGATGACTATATACTATTCAGAGGCAAAGGGAAAAACAACATTTACAAAATCAATCTTTCTGATTTAAAAAGTGAAAATGTTAAATGTCTTCTGTCTGTAAACGAAGAGCAATGGACATGGCACAAGAAGTTAGGTCATGTTAGAATGAGAAGAATCTCAAAGCTAAACAAGATGAATCTTGTCAGAGGTCTTCCAAATCTGAAGTTTGCTTCAGATGCTCTTTGTGAAGCATGCCACAAAGCAAGTTTTTAAAAACCTCTATCAAATAAAAAATGTTATTCCTATCGCTAGGCCTCTGGAGCTCTTACATATTGAACTATTTGGGCCTGTGAAAACTGCCCTTGTCAGTGGTAAGAAATATGGATTAGTCATTTTTTATGACTACAACAGATGGACATGAGCAAAATTCTTGAGAGACAAGGATGGGTTACATTTTTTATTTTCTACCTTTTGCTCCCAAGTGCAAAATGAAAAAGGATTTAAAATTATCAAAGTTAGAAGTGATCATGGTGGAGAATTTGAAAATAAAGATTTGGAAAAACTTTTTTATGAAAACAAATTTTTTCATTATTTCTCTTGTCCTAGAAGTCCTCAACAAAATGGAGTTGTAGAGAGGAAAAATCATACTCTACAAGAAACGGCCAGAACCGTAATCAACGAGACTAATATGGAAAATTACTTTTGGGTCAAAGGCAGTTAACATAGCTTGTTATATTCAGAGCAAAATCTCGATTAGACCAATTCTGAATAAGACTCCTTATGAACTATGGAAGAATAGAAAACCCAACATTTCTTATTTTCATCCTTTTTGGTGCATCAGTTTTTTTCTTAACATAAAAGAATCTCTTAACAAGTTTGACTCTAAGACACATAAGTGTATCATGTTATGATACTCTGAACGCTCTAAAGGCTACAAAGTGTATAACATTGAAACATGAATTATTGAAGAGTCAATTAATGTTAAGTTTGCAGATCTTGAAATCTCTTGTTTAGACTCCAAAGATAAAGACTTTGAAGATAAAGACTCCGAGGTCAAGTAACTCTGGATGCGCTCAACGAGAAGCAATTAACACTCCAACAACTTTTAGAAAGCACAGACAAAAAATCCCATATCCTGAGGAATGGATTCTAGTGAATAAAACTGAACCTGTCAAAACTAGATCTTCACTCAGACAAGATGAAGAAACTCTTATGGTCTGGTGAGTGTCATAGAACCAACATCTATCAATGAAGCTCTTCTCAACTTTGAGTGGATTATGGCCATGCAGGAAGAATTGAATCAATTATCCAGAAACGATGTATGGGATCTTGTACCGAGACCAAAAGGAAAACACATTATTGGAATGAAATGCGTATTCAGAAACAAGTTAAATGATCAAGAAAATGTAGTAAGAAACAAAGCATAACTAGTTGCACAAGGTTATAGTCAGCAAGAAGAAATTGACTATACTGAAACATTTGCACAAGTGGCCAGGTTAGAATCTATCCGTCTTCTTATTTCATTTGTTATTAATTATGATATCATTTTGTATCAGATGGATGTCAAGATTGCATTTTTGAATGGCTACATAGCAGAAGAAGTTTATGTTCATCAACCTCCTGGTTTTAAAAATAAAAAAAATTATGACTTTGTTTACAAACTAAAAAATCATTGTACGGTCTAAGACAAGCTCCCAGTGCATGGTATGAAAGACTAAGCAATTTTCTTTTGAAACATAATTTTACAAGAGGGATGGATGACACAACTCTATTCTGTAAAACATTCAAAAATGATATCCTTGTTGTTTACATCTATGTGGATGGTATTATTTTTTGTTATGCTAATGCCTCCCTTTGTGAGGAATTCTCTAAGTCTATGCATACAGAGTTTGAAATGAGTCTCATGGGTGAGCTTAAGTTCTTTCCGGGAGTTCAGATCAACCAAAGTCCAAAAGGAACCTACATTCATCAAAGCAAGCATACGAAGGGGATTTTGAGGAAGTTTGATCTATCAGAATGTAAGACTGCTAAGACTCATATGCATCCAATGAGTATTCTGTATAAGGACGAAGCATGTAAGAAGGTTGTACAGAAGTTATGCAAAGGTATAATTGATTCTCTTATGTATCTGACTAATTCTAGACATGCATTCTATATAGTGTTTGCTTATGTGCTAAGTTCCAATCAGATTCTAAAGGGTCTCATTTAACAGCTATTAAAAGATACTTTAGATATATGAAAGGTACTATAAATCTTGGTTTGATATATAGAAAATTAAAATAATACAAGTTAGTAGGTTATTGTGATGGTGACTATGCTGGAGATCGACTTGAAAGGAAAAGCACCAGTATAAATTGTCAATTTATGGGTGAAAATCTAATCTCATGATCCAGTAAGAGGCAATCAACAATAGATCTTTCAATGACAGAAGCTTAATATAGTGCAGCCTCTAGATGTATCACACAAGTACTCTGGATGAAAAGGCAGCTGGAAGACTATCAGATTAAAGAAGGTAACATTCCTATTCTGTGTGATAACACTTCAGCTATTTGTTTATCGAAAAATCCTATATTACACTCAAGGGCAAAACATATTGAAATCAAGCATCATTTTATAAGAGATTTTGTTTTGAAGGGTTTTTTAAATCTAAAATTTATTGACAGATATCATCTATGGGCTGATGTTTTTACAAAATCCCTTGTTGAGGATATATTCGTTTTTACCTTAAAAAATCATACCGGAATGAGAATTTTTTTTTGCCTTTGATGATGTAATATAAGAATATGGGAAATGAAATATGAAGCATTATCCTTCTGGATAGACAAGTTTAAATTACTCAGAAGTGATCTTAGTCAGATTCTAATTTTATAAAATCTGATGGCTAAAATCTGAGGAAAAGAAAAAGTCGAGCATAAATTGATTGAGAGTCTGATGTATGACAGTTTCCACGCATGCAAATACCAATTTTTATAAGACTCCTGGGTTGCTCTATGTCTTGGGAACAGAAGAAAATCATAATCCTTTATCTCTACTAAGTCATTAGTTGATAGTGTGTTACTATTATTAATTTTTAAGGTTTTCAAAAGATAGACTTGATTACATTTGTTGGTTATCTAAAACAAATATTATTGAATGCCTTTCACTCTTCTCTTATTTCCTATTTAAACTCTTCTCTCACCCTCTCAATATTTCACATTCACTTTCACTTTCATTTCACTCATTTTCTCATTATTTCTCTCACTCCTTTAGCCTGCATGTCAAAACCTTTTTGGGTGATGAAGAACTCCTTTTTGTGATCAATGAAAAGACTGACAACTTCACTGATTTGAAAAAACAGGGATTTAATCTGTTAAAAATAGTTCTTAAACAAAAATGGGTAAAATATTTTAATATGTTGAATGGTCCCATCTACTCAAATCTAGTAAAAGAATTTTGGGTTTATGCATCCTTTGGGCATAATGAAATGGAAATACGTTATTTTGTTTATGGAATTCCTATAATGATCACTCCTACATCCATTTCTGCTTCAATAGATTGCAAGGAGAAAGGGTTAACTGTCGAACACTACAGGTTCAACAATACCTTATATAAATCTCTGATCTACGACAATCTCGACATGCTCAAATGTCTTGCGACTATTCTTCTGGAGGCTATAGTTTGGCATCAAATTCTATTGGCCAACCTGTGTCCCAGAGAGCAAGGAGTGGAATTCCTGACCTACAAGGACAAAATTTTCCTATATTTCCCGCAGCACAATGTTTACATTGATCTTCCCTCTACTATCTTTAACTATCTCAAGAAGACAATTTATGCCTCTAGAGGAGAAATGTCTTTTCTCATTCCATATGGAAGAGTTCTTTTTGAGCTTTTCTTAAGGGATGGGATAGTTGATCAAGTTAGCAGGGATAAGCATGATGATGCTCTAACATAGGAAGAGTGTGAAATGTTTGAGTACCTTGAATAAGTTGTTTGTTGATTGTTTGTTGGTGTTATCATATTAAGTTCTTCATGTTTTGTATCTTTCTCTCTGATGTACTCTTTCAAAATGATCAATGAAATATATTTATCTTTCCAGTTCTTTGTCTATCCTTTGGGCTTAATATACATTCTTTTTAATTGATGACAAAGGGGGAGAAAAAGAGTAATGATTTTGATATGTATTTCCCTAATAGAACCCAAACATTTGAAATATCTTATGGGAATTCTGAAATTTGAGCTAAACTAATTGCTATATCGCTATTTGGTTTGAATATATTTTGTGTGCAAGATACTCTGTATTGTACTCTAACGATTTATTTAAAGTGTGCTGACTTTACTCATATATTCTAGACTCTGAGTATGCAAGTTTTGGACTCTAGACAAGTGGAGTTTTAGATTCTGAACAAAGCAACTATGGACTCTGGGAAATCAAAACGCACTATAAACCATTGAAGAAAGAAGTGTTTACGACGATAAATCTGCTTCTATAAAGCATCAAGTCATCTACTGATTGAAGATTATTCATATCGACTCAGATAGCTTAAGATTCAACGTTTCTCAAAATAGAAAAGACTTACTATGATCAAGCTTCATCTCAATCTATCTGAAGCCTCTGACTCAAGTGGTTAGAAGTGATGAAAGTTAGTAACTCTAGACTCTGACCAAGCTTTACCAAATTCTATCTAAAGTCTCTATTTGAAAGAGATTACTATAAAAGAAGATTGTGTGAGGATGTTAAAATAGTACAAATCATAATCATTCCACTACCTTGAAAAAGAGGATAAAAGGACTGTTGTCAATACCAACTTTTGCAAAACGTCTCATCCCCACCTTCCAATATGCTATTATCGTCGTTCTACTACTGCAGTATCAATGTCTCCATGCAAGTTGTGGTTTATGAAATTCCAACTTCACCCTTCAATGAATCTATTTTAATCTATTTAAGGGAGTGTTTGAAGTCATGAAAAAATGAGACAAAAAGATTGGAAATAGAATAAGAACGTGAAACACATAAATTATATTCAAAGAAGTTAAGAGAAACACTTGAAAAAACGAGCATAAACACAAGGAATAAAGTTGTTATTTTATTTAAAGCTTCATAATTTTCATTTTTTGTAAATTTCATTGTATTGTAACTGTGTGTATCAGCTTTTTAAGAAGCATTTTGTAAACACAACTCTTTGTAACATAACTAGGTGTGTTAATATTCCTTGGGGGGCTAAAGTTTTAGCCAAGATCCTCGAGAAGTCTTTAACCAGTAGTCATTGAGGTTGTAATCAAAGGATATTTAAGTAGTGGATTAAGTCCTTGGTTATAAGGCAAAATCATCTGGGTAGGGTGACTAGAGGTAGCCTAGTTTACGGTGAACCAGGATAAAAATATTTTGTTCTTTATCATTATGCTATTTCTCAGTTTGTGTTTGGGTGTTTGAAAAAGCTTTTAATCTTGAAACCCAATTCGAGCCCCCTGTTTCTTGAGTTTCATTAAACCTTTGTATATGTGTTATTAAATCGGTCTTAAATGTTAAATAAAGGTGAAGGGAGTCGTAACACAACATTAATAACAAAGGCTTATAGGATATTTAAGGAATAATTGTGTTGATAACTTGGAAAATATGAATAAGAATGAAGTTAAGTCAAAAGGGACAAATAAGTGTCACAACATGTGTAGAGTTGAACTATTCTAGCACACATAAAGGAATATTCTTTTTTCTTTGGGTCGAACTCTAATGGGAAAATAGGATTAGCCTAATTTATAACAGGTCTACTATATAAGAAAAAAACTTGTTTTCAAAGAGAGATTACTTGTATGGTTAGCCCAATAACTACAAATATTTGGCTGCACCACCTTAGACACCTTACCCATTTTAATTGTTGTTGTGAAGCTGAAATTGGAGTTAATACATTGAAGATTACTTGTATTTGGAAGATTTCCTATCACTCTATTGATCTCTTGGGTTTATATTTTCATTAATTTATATTTTTAAGTATGGAGTCAAATTTGGAAGCTTCTCATACTCCTAAGTATTCACAATGAAATAATCAATAAGGCACGACTAGTACTTAGGGGTGGGAATAGGTCAAGCCGGCCTACAGGGGCCTATGGCTTAGCCTATATAAGGTCAGCCCAGGCTAGGCTTATTTAACAAAAAGACCAGGCTTAGGCTTTTTTAAAAGCCTATTTAATAAAATAGGTCAGTCTTAGGCTATTAAAAAAGTCTATGAAGCCTTATAGACCGACTTATATTTTTATGTATATTAAAAATAGGATAAATAGATCGGCTATATTTGCATATATATTAGAAAAAAGACTTAATAGGCAAGTCTATGTATGCATATATATTATAACAAAGGCTAAATAGGTCGGCCTATATATGGTTTCTTAAATAATATGGATTAATCGAAAACCATAATGAAAAATAGGCTTTTAAATAGGCTTTTAGGCTAGACCAGACTTTTAAAAACGCCAGGTCAGGCAAAAAAAGAGAGCCTATTATAGGCCACAGGCCAGACTCAGGCCTTTCAAGTTTATCATAGGTTAGGCCCAAGCCTTATAAAGCCTAGCCTAGCCTAGCCTATTTCCATGCAACCGAAGCCCATTAATGTTTGTTTGTATTAATCTATCAAGTAATGGTCAATTGCTCACACGGGAAAGGATTAATTTTTTTACTCACATGCTTAATCGATGTTTTTTCATGATGAATTTAGTGCTCATCATGAAGACTGATGAGAAATTGAAAACTATTGTTCGGTTTGACAAAAAGGCAATAGAAAAAATGTTAAAAGACCCATCTACACAGTGTCAAAATAATCCAACTCATTATCTATCATTTGCATCCACCTCAAAATCACCATAATATAAAGTGATAACCCCACTATTGAAAATGCAAAAGAGCCAACATGATTTTTTTGAGATTTTCCAATGAAGCCCATACATGGTACAAGAGGATGTACTACCTCCACTTTAAACGGTGTTCTACAATGACCTCCCAATTTCTCGATTCAACTTTTAGGAGATGTAGAGGACATATCACTGATAATAATCCATCATATCATGTTTTTAGTTTTAATTTGCTTCAATTTGAGTACTTTATTATTAACGTGTTTCCATTTTTGTAGGTTTTAATAATGATTTTGAATATAAGTTAAAATCATCTTAACTATTCAAATTCTATGATATTTTACTATAGAATAGATGAGCACACGAGGAACAAAAGAAAAAGAGGAAAATTATAGAGAAATAGCAAATAGCGGGACTACTAGAACTAAGAATGGTGATATTGAAGATAAACCACAGAGAACAGTACTCAACAAGGCTAGCAGTGCTATTTTGATCTACATCCAAGAAAATTCGTGGCTCCTACCTAACATCAATGTGATTTTTGCGACGTCTAACTACCAAGTCATCAAAATCACATAATCTTGTTAGCTTAGAAATTCTAGCTGGGGAAAAGGTAACAAAGAATGTGAATAGCTATGTTGAAAAATACTAAGTGTTAGGAAGTCTCGAATAAAAATCTTAGTCTTATTAACCACGTCGACTAAAAGTAGTTTGACTCGCATGGTAAACATGGTTTGGAAGAATCTTAAGAACAAGTCCACATAATTAGGATCACTCTCTTTGCAAAACATGTCCAAAATCTTGTAAAGGGTTTTTGAAAAAATGGTTGGGTTCGATGAGCTCACTAGTTATTTGGGACTTAGTATATTTTCTAAGTCTAAGATTCAGCTAAATGAAGGGATGTTTCGACAGGTGCTATATAAGTAAATAAAAGATTCTTAAGGGAAATTAAGAAGTTTGGAGTAATTATCAACATGATAATCAATTTTTAGCAGTTATATCCTTGAAGACGTGTGGAAACAAGTTAGAGCATGAAAGCCTAAGTAGTGAGACACGTGCCAGATCCATAGGATTGAATCGTTGTCGATGGTCACCTTCGTAGTAGTATATAATGCAGGCTTATGCATTGTAGTCAAGGTTGAAAAACTCTCATTGATTCTCTATAGAACTAAAGTAACCAAATTACAAAGCGAAACAATATGTGAGAAATGTGAGTCTGTGTCCACTCTTTAAGCTTTATGCAAATCTTTTGTATTCGAAGCATTTACATTAAATTTCATTTATTTCTTTTACTTTGTTTCTCGTTTATTATATTTATCCAAAGTTCATTATTTGCATTCAGCCATTTGTTATTCAAATTTATTAAACCCAAAACACACTTTTTTCTACATTTTTTTCTTTGCACAAATTGTCTGTGAGATTTTTCGAGTTAACATTTTAAGTGAACTAAAAACACCAGTACACAAATCCGTAGTGTATCTAGGTTAATAATGGCTTAATTTTATGATTTGAGTATTTTTTTTCCTATATAATCTTAAACGTGTTTGGTCACAAGGATTTTGATATTTTAGGAGACAAAAGAATATTATGTAGCTAAGGAAAGGGAAAAAAGGGTTCATCATTTGCAATTATTATATGCTTATTTTCTTGCATTTAATTGTAACAGCCACTTTTTTCTTAAATGAGAACTAAGTGTAGATTATCATACCGGAATCAAGTAGAATTGTCGAATTGTTTATGATTGTAAGAGATGAGGATATTCAATTATGATATGAAATGTTTTGTGTGTGATAAACATTCTTGCATTTATGTTAAGTTGAATAGGGAAATGGAAATAATAAAGAGGGTTAGTTGACAATTAAATTGTCGATAACTATTTTAAAATAATCGTAATTTAATATGGATAATTATATTACAACTACAAGCAAGGATA
This sequence comes from Vicia villosa, assembly GCF_029867415.1. Lineage (NCBI taxonomy): Eukaryota > Viridiplantae > Streptophyta > Magnoliopsida > Fabales > Fabaceae > Vicia > Vicia villosa. The sequence continues at coordinate 129,883,427 of NC_081183.1, forward strand.
CAGTACATGAAAGGGGGAGAGAATTTAAAGGAAATGTTTGAATAATTTCCCTCATATATTAATTCCTCTATTAGTTTAGTTTATATATACTTGCAATTGCATCTCAAATCAATCAACCGCACTTTATGCATCCTCGTTACGTTTACGTTTCATTACACTTCCTATAACAAGTAAACTTACTTCAGTCTTGTTGAATTAACAACAATTCTTATGAATATGATAAAAAGTTACTCACACTTTATGATTTTTGTTGGCTCAAACTTATTGTAATTGATTATTACACCAACAACCACTTAGAACATAAGAGAAGACAATTAAAGTTCCGCCACCACTATCAAAAATAAAATCCAAGAATAAGAATCCAGTACACATGGTGAAAGTGTCAAGCCTAATATTACACTAACAGCCACAAAAGAATCAAGTTCAAAATAAAGCAATAGTTATGTCAAGAAAGGCACGTGGATGTCAAGAGTAACGCCACCCATCAACATTTAGAATATGAATCCAATGATTTATAGAATCAACCAAGAAGTAAATATACCACTACTAGAATAAAAAAAATAAGGATGAAGTTAATTTCCAACAATAATAAGAGCATCAAGTAGAGGAGGGAGAGCCCAATTAATAATGTTTGAAAAAAATTGGTTTGTACCATATTTCATAGGTTTTGACGATAACAAAATATTTAAAGAACAATTGAGTATACTAATGTTTGTTCAAGTGTACAGTAACATATATCAAAATTTTGATTAAAAGTCTATTCTGAAACTGCATTGAACATCCAAAAGAAGCTGAAAGAACTAGCATCTGAAGGACCAGATTCTGATGAGGTCAACTTCTTAAGACCAAAGTCTAAATAAATTCAACCTCTGAAGGATCCAAACTTAAATACTTAGACTCTGATCCTGATAAAAGATCAGAACCTGAAGACATGTTAATTTGACCTAAATGTTATATGTTGCATGTTAATTTGACCTACATGTTGTGTGTTGCATGTTAATTTGACCTACATGTGACTTCTTAATATCTTTACACGCATGTTAATTTGACCTACATGTTGTGTTTCGCATGTTAATTTGACCTACATGTGATTTCTTGTTACCTTCACTCATGTTGATTTGACTTACATGTTATGATTGCGATTCTGGTTCACTTGCTTCTATTTGTGATGCCTGTTCACATGGTTACTTTGTTCTTATTTTTTGATGCATGTTCACTTGCCATAGCATGCCATGTTTGCCAGGATCTTTGTGATGCTCCTTGTTTGTTACATGCTCCCTTAGGGTGCTCGGTTCCATTTCTTTAGGAGACGTGAGTCGAGATAAAAACATAAACTTTTGAGTCGAACTACGACGCTCTAATTTATCCATTGCACGTTTGAGGTACGTAGGCACAAGGTACGACCTCCCTAGCGAGCGAAATTTTCTTTTCTTATTTTGTTCTACTTTTCTTTCTATCTTGCTTATATTTTCATTGCATGTTTTCCTTAGCACATTGCATGATACACACACACACCCTTAGATTAGAAAACTAGCAAGAATGGATCATGTGGAGTGTATTTGATCTTTGAGGGACAATACTTAGTGAATCAAATCTTCCAAAATATATTTTGTCATGTAACCAATAGTTATTATCAAACCTATTTAAAAAAATACACCATATGAGCTTTAAAAGGGAACAAAATCAAATATTTCACATCTTCAGATTTTCATATGCAAATGCTTTGTTCTAGAAAATAGAAAAGATAACCTTGGTAAGTTTGATGACAAATCCGATGAAGGTTTATTTCTGGGTTATTCTCTTACTAGTAAGGCCTATAGAATATTTAATAAAATAACTTCTGTTATAGAAAAATCTATGAGTGTTTCTTTTGATGAATCTAACCCCTCTAAGGAGGATAAGTTGTTGTTTATGATGATGATTCAATCAAAGTACCAATTAAAGGCAACATCAATGATGATCATGTTGACAAATATGAATAAAAAATGAGTTTATTTAACAAGAGCATAATCAAAATAATCTACCTCAAGAATGGACAACTCATAAAGATTATCCAATTGCCAATATCATTAGAGACATTAGCAAGGGAGTATCCCCTTGTCTTAATCTTAAAGGAGCATGTCTAAATATGGTATTTGTTTCACAAATTGAACCTTATAAATTTAAAGATGCCTTAGATGATGACCATCAGATTCTGGCTATACAAGCAGAACCAAATCAATTTTAAAGAAAAAAAGTTCGGGATGTAGTTCCTAGGCCTAAAGAGAAGCATTTGATTGGCACTAAATGGGATTTAAAAAACAAGCTAGATGAAAATGGCATCATTATCAAAAGTAATGCTAGATTAGTGGCCCTTTTCATTATTTACCTCATCTCAAAATAACATTTGGTGAAAAAAAAATCATTCTAAAAATGGCAGTAAAATTCAAAAAACCCGGTAGTACATTTTAGAAATCTGGTAGTTCATATCGGGCAGGTCTATAAGAAAAACGAAGTTAACACTACTAGATGTTTGATAAATCCGATATATTTTGTATTTTTCTAAATTTTTGGAAAATTCAGTAGTTCATATATGATAGTGAAAAAAACAAAGTAAATCGGCTAAATACTCGTAGATTTTTTAAAAATACGATAAAAACTCATGAAATTCTCCCAAAGTCCAGTAAAAATTCTTAGATCCCCAAAAATACGATCGCTCAAATCTGATAAATATTATGATATTACACCGAATTTTTTTAATTCCATAAAAACTTGTAAATTTTTGAAATATCTGATAAAAACTTATAAATTTTTTCCAAAATTCCGATAAAAACTCGTGAAATTTCTAAAAAAATTAGATAAAATCTTAAAGATCTTTCAAAAGTCCACTAAAGCTCATGAAATTCCTCAAAAATCCCGTAAAAACTGACAGATCCTTCAAAAATCCGTTAAAAATTCCCCAAAAATACGATAAAAACTCAAAAATTTCCCAAAAATTTAGAAAACACTATTTTTTTAAAACGTAAAAAGTCATAAAAAATATTACGGTAAATATACTACCACATAGTGTCAGATATAACTGGGATGGTAGGAAAAAATCTCTAACTTACCTTTGTTGGGCCCAACATGTACTTTTGGCCCACTTGTTATTTGCACATCTGTATCTAGAGCTGTCAATTTCAAGGGCCAGGGCCTAATATTTAAGGCCCTCAAAATATAAGGGGTCTAAATTTTCAAAAGTAAATAAGCCCCAAAATAAGTAGGGCCTTAAAATAAAGGCCCCTAAGTTTTAAGTAAGGCCTCAAGGCCCTAATTTTTTCATCAAATATTTTTCATAACAAATTAACTTTTTTATTTTTCATTAAAAAAACTTGACTTCTTTATTTTTAATAAAAAAAATGACTTTTTTTATTTTTGAAAAAAACAGATTTTTTTTATTTTGGAAAATTCGACTTTTTTTATATATTTTAAAAAAATTGAATTTTTTCGATTTTTTATACTTTCAAAAATTGGTTTTTTCTCGGAAAAATCGACTTTTTATATTTTCGACACAATTCAATTTTTCATATTTTTCGGAAAAATCGATTTTTTTATATTTTCGACTCAAAAATCAATTTTTTCTCAAATAAATCAACTTTTAATATTTTCCACAAGAAAATTGATTTTTTTTTATTTTCGACAAAAATTGATTTTCTCAAAAAAGTCAATTTTTAATATTTTCGATAAAAAATTAGTTTTTTTTCGGAAAAGTCAATTTTTATATTGTCGAACAATATAGACTTTTTTTTTGGAAAATCGACAAAAATATGGTTTTTTTAAAAAAGTCTACTTTTTTAAGGGAGTGTTTGTTTTCCGGATTCCAAACTCTATCCTTGGAAAATTATTCCCAGGTATATAATGATAGGAACTTTATTCCTAGGCATTTGTAAAAATTGTGTTTGGTTTAAATTTAAAATTTCCAGGAACTTTTTATTTAAAATTTTCAAAAATTATTAAAGCTTTTTGTTATGTAAATAGAGAAATAGGAATATGCACTGACAGTGTAAAATATTTTTACACTGTCAACCAATCACAACCATGTATTCAATTAAAACACAATTTTAATTTAAAAAAACTAATATGACATGACAACTATAATGATTTTGATTGGATGTATGTGTAAAGTTTGTTTACACTGTCAGTGCACTACCATTAAACTCATGTAAATAATATAAAGGAATGAATTTTATAATTATTTTATTCATTAAATACAAGAAGTAGTTAACTATTACATCATACAAAAGAAAACTTAATCCTATCCAATAATAAATGAAACGTGCATGTTTAGTGGATATATATATATATATATATATATATATATATATATATATATATATATATATATATATATATATATATATATATATATATATATATATATATATATATATATATATATGGTAGTTACACAAAAATTAACACAAACTGACTGGAATGAAAAATTCCCATGCTCATGATGGGGGAATGAAGTTCCCGGCTACGTGGGAATAAAAAGTTCCTGGTAATAATTTTTTCCTTGGAATAATTATGTGTTTCTTTATAACAAACATAGGTATTTTATATTCCCATCTAAGATTCCTGGGAATAAGTTTTTAATCTCCCAAACAAACACCCCCTTATATTTTCGATAAAAAATCAATTTTTTTGGAAAGTCGACTTTTTATATTTTCGAAAAAAAATATTTTTTTCTAGAAAAAATCGATTTTTCATATTTTCGGAATAATTGATTTTTTTTTAATTTCTTAAAAATAAACTGAGTTTTTAATTTTGTAAAAAGTATTTTTTATTTTTCAAAATAAAAACAATTTAGTTTCAAAAAATTTATACTTTGGGGCCCTTACTTAGGCCCCATAAAAAACAAAATATGATGGGGCTTTGAAATATGGGGCCCTACAAATTATCATTTGATAAAGGGCTTAAAAAAAATGGGGCCATATAGGGGCCTAATTATTTGGGCTTTACAATATAGGGCTTTTTTGACACCTCTATCTGTATCACCCCTCAGGACATGTTGTTTTATCATACAAATGTTTCCTTTCGGTTTCAATATATATTGAAGTGCCTCAACAAAGAAGGATCACTGAGCTACACATCCCAAACAAAGATACCGACTAGTCGGTGGGATGAAAGTGACCGTGGGTGATGTATTTAATTAAATTTTTATTGTTTGGACGACAATTAATTGATATGTTTTGAATGCATATATATATATATATATATATATATATATATATATATATATATATATATATATATATATATATATATATATATATATATATATATATATATATATATATATATATATATATATATATATATATATATATATAGGGCATATCATATGAGAATGACATATTAATATGAGAATGTGAGAATGAATCTGAACCATTGAATTTTAAAATTAATGGTGGAGATTATAAGTGAATCTTTTTTTTCTCTGTCTTACTTCATTTATTTCAAGATGCATGAGAGAGAAAAAAAAGATTCATATATAATCTCCACCATTTATTTTAAAATCTAATGGTTCAGATTCATTCTCACATTCTCATATAAATATGTCATTCTCATATGATATGTCATATATATATATATATATATATATATATATATATATATATATATATATATATATTATATGATTATGGGACAAAATTAACATTTACTGAAATTTACACATCCAAATTATGCATTGTTAGTTTGGTTCGTCCTAAGATTTGTAAAGAAATAGTGGCATGCATTATTAAATTTGAGTAAAAAACCACATCATGTAATAATAGTGTTACTAAATTGGCTCATCTATAATCTTTTAATTTAAAATTTGGTTTTACATTGTTTTTAATTATGTCATTGTACGTTAATTATTGAATGTTAGATATATGTTCTAACAGTTATAATTGTCTAGATTCTAAAATCGAGATGCATTAAGAACAATAGTTTTAAAAATACGATAATGTACAGAATATAACGTGTTTGGATTGTATCATTGGGACAAATCCTCTAGAATTCCGAGAGGATAAATTTTTTGGGAACTTTTAAAACATAGGAGTGAAAAATTTAAGGTGGAAGTGCAAAAAGCATGTTCATTATTTTTGGGCCGTATATGAATTAATTAAGATGAAAATGATCTCGATCCAGCCCAAACTAAACACTACTCTCTGCCCAGCTACTGTCCATGTCTCTGCTATGTTTCATTTGGACTGGTTAGTATCTTCTTTCTTCTTTAATTTCTACGGAAACTCGACTTCTATTATTTTTAAAATGAATCTATATTATGCTTTAGACATCAAAATCTGATGCATTTTGGGCCTTTATGTTGTGGCCTATAAGCGCTTTCATGACTGAGTTGTATGGAAAAATTTACTTCCTATCACTACAATTGTCCTTCTACCCCTACAATCAATTTTTTTTGACGAAATTACCCTCATATAAATAGGTAAATTTTTTTTCATTTTCAACTTTTTACTGATTTTGAACAAACACTCTCACTTCTCTCCACGAAATTCACTTCGGAACCCTTCTGCATACTCTTCCGGTTCACAAAATCACCAAACCGGAACACATTTGGTAAGTGTTTCGGTTTGCAAAATTCTTCCCGGAACGCTTTCATCTGCTTTAGCTTCCAATGTGCAGATTCAACCCTAAAATAAACAAATAAAGTATAAAAAATTAATAATTTAAAAATTAATACATAATAAAAATTTTAAGAATTATGACATACCGATTTGTCGTGGTGTTACCAAAATGAAGCACTCGATTAATCCATGCGCCTACAAATCTTTGCCTATGTGGGATCAACCAAGTATTCTTCACGTAATCGAGGAAGTCATTACAAGCAAAGCATGCTTGTTCAAGATATTGCAACCGTACACCATACTCAACCTCATTACTAGCCCATACAACATCTTTCCACAATGTGTCTATTGTCTCTTGCATGTCTTTCATCACATATTCCTTACATTTCATCCCAACATTTTTGTTAATATAAAAACGACATAGCAAGTTATGCATCGTAGGAAAAACAACTTCAACTGCTTTCATCAAAGAAAGATCTCTATCCGTCAAAATCACTTGTGGAACCACATCTTTCTTCACAAACAATTGCTTCAGCTTATCCAAGACCCAAATAAAACTCTCTGTCTGCTCACACTCCATATAAGCAAATGCAACCGCAAATGTCAACTCGGTCGATGTCATACCAACTATTTCAAACAGAGGTTGTCTATATTTGTTGGTCTTATAAGTGGCATCCATAATCAAGACAGTAGGAAAAAGATTCAGCAACTTTACCGAATCTGGATGAGCCCAAAAAATATCTCTCACAACTTCACAATCATCCCGTTTCCTACTCCAATAAACATAGTTCGCCTCCTCTATAAGCTTAAACAAATGTTGTATCTCACTTCTTGGACCTCTTATCTCCGCTTCAATCACACTTTTATGCTTGTATATTTGCGTGATCCGAGTGACGTTCTCAGGATCTCGCTCTTGCAAGGAAATCAATATGTGTCTAGGCGGAACATGTCTCTTTGTCAAATCAGCAACATGCTGCTTCTCATCGGCTGTCAACCTACCAACAAATGAATGACCTTCTAATCTATCTGGTAAACCATGATTATGAACTCCACACTTTACATCAACCTTCCATCCAGAACCATCTTTTGCCGGAGTCGATCTGATTTTGAATGGACATCCACATCTCTTAGTAGCACTTTGAGTCTCACTTTTATCCATATATTTTCCACCTTTATCGCACCCAAATATCACTTTGTTACTTCTTCCTCTTTTGCCTGTTTCGGTGTCTGAACGCGTGATAATAACGGTCACTTTATTGTCAATTCCAGTCTCTTTAACCCAACGGATAACTTCTTCCCGTGTGACAAATCTCTCTGAAGTTGTGAAAGCATCAGTGGTATCTATAGCTGTATCGTTTTTTTGACAAATTTGTAGCGGAACTTCCATACCTGAAAAAAAATTACAAAAATTCAAAAAAAATAAATAAAACATTCCGGAACACATTTCCGAACTGTTCCGGTTTGTAACCATGTGCACCGGAACACTTTCCCCAACTGTTCCGGTTTGGCATTAGAAGTACCGGAACAGTTTTGAAATGTCTTCCGGGAGGAAAATAAAAGAACCGGAACAGATTTCAAAAGTCTTCCGGTTTGTAACTTTGTGAACCGGAACTCTTACCTCAGGTGTTCCGTTTTTGATGCGCGTAGGGGTGCAGATTTCAAATTTTTTTGACATTTTGAAAAAATGGTAAAAAGTAAAATGGTTATTAGTGTTTGAGGGTAAAATTTCCATTTTTAAAAAATTGTAGGGGTAGGAAGGCAAGTGTAGGGGTAGGAAGTAAAATTTTCAGTTGTATGTTGGGGTGGACAACGGGTCATCAGGTTGGATGGATTGGTTCCAAAACAATTAACCAGGCCAAACTGCAGTTGGTACTTCAAAGCTCCATTTCCACCCAATTTTGTTTATTTATTTTCTGACCCCCTCCCTTCTTGGTCATCCTTGTTGAAATTTTTCAAATGATCAATTAATTCGGAAATGCACTTTTAAAGTTGGAAAAAAGTGATTTCGGAAGAACATTTTCGAAATCATTTTTTTAACGTAAAAAAATATATTTTGGAAATGCATTTATGAAATAATGCGCATTTGGCTGTTTAAACAAATGGAGTTCGCAGGGAGGTTTCGGAAGTGCATTTCCGAAAACACCTCCCTGACCAGTTTTAGAAGTGCACTTTCGAATTTGACCCAGAGTTGTTTTTTTTATTTTCTTGAGTGTTTCGCATTCTAATGGATTTCAATTTTTTTAGAAAAATGGCAGGCAACCCAGCTAGACTCAGACAGGGGAGAGAGACACATACAGTCGGCTAGACGCGAGCTGGCGGCGCAGTTGGCTTTGACGCAGGGACGGGGTAGAGTACGAGTATCCATGCAGATGGACGAGACTGGTTCCTCATCTAGATCGAGGAGTCGGCTGGTTAAGATGTCTTCTTCCCGTTAGGAGGAGGTACGGGAAGAGGAGGTGAGATACCAGGAGACGGAGGAGGAGATACCTGATGCTGATCCTCAACACAGGGAGGAGGAGGAGGGCCTAGGGACACTTCTGTGCTAATTTCCTACCACGAGCACGTCGCTCGACGTGTCTGGGAGAGAGAGGTATTTTTTATAATTTATCTGACTTTATTATTTAACCGTTTTTTATTTAGCTTTTTATTTCACATTTTCTTCACGATCTAATTAACAATCTTTTTTATTTCTGTTTTTGTTGTAACAGGAAAGACCGACGCTAAAGATGGTGAACCACGCACGGAAGATTTTTGTTCTCTTTAAACCAAAGGCACCGTGGTTTAATGATGTGGTGACTGCTTCCGGACTAGGTGGGTTGTGCATGACCGGGTATACCACCATCAGCTACGACATGCAGGGGGCTTTTGTGGAGCGGTGGCATAGGGAGACGTCTTCTTTCCACTTACCGGTTGGGGAGTTGACGATCACCTTGCACGATGTGCATTGTCTTCCCCACTTGCCGATTAGGGGGATGTTGTTGAACCTTTCCCAGATCCAGAGGGTCGAGGCGATCGAGTGGATGTGGATCTATTTGGGTATGGACCCATACATGGCTGAGTTTGAGTGCAGGACGACGAGTGGGGCCCGTATTTGGTACTCCACCTTGAGAGAGCTGTATGAGAACCACTTGGTGGCGGCGGCCGATTCCAAGGAGGCGGGTAACGACCTATTTAAGGAGTATCACAGTGCATGCGCTCTCCGATGCTAGTCATGTTCTTGGTAGGCACTGCACTCTTTGTGGACAAGAGTGCAACCTACGTCGACGTGACTTATCTCCGCTACTTCATGGACCTGACTACCATTCACCAATAGAACTGGGGGTCAGCTATTCAGGTGTACCTATACTAGAAGCTGAATGAAGCCTCCAACTAGAGGACCAGGCAGTTGATTGGATCTGCCACACTCTTGACGGTACGTTTCCTTTTAATTGTTACACATTTTTTCAATATTATTTCACATATTATATTAACGTATCGTATTTGTGTTTCAGGGCTGGATCATCTCCTACTTCCCCCACATCCACGGCTTCGCCATTGATCCTGCGTACGATGACGCTTTGCCCAGGGCCTCCCGATACGTTCTCCAAAGTGGGAACAATGCATTAGGACTATATCGCGGATACCTCGACCGTACATCTCACGATGACATTTGTTGGACGCCATTCAGTGACTACACTGTTGTTGTCCCATTTGACCGCATCGCGTTATACTCTGGCTGGTTGGCATGCGGGGCCATCATCATGGTGAGGTATCTGCCGGAGCGGTGCATGAGACAGTTTGCACGTGTGTAGATGATACTGAGGTCACCGTTTGAGGCTGCTCCTGACACAGTTACCCGAGTGGAGCTCACTGCCATATTTGAAGACTGGGCGCATCATTTGGTCTTGGAGGAGTATCGTCGCATGCAGGCCACCCAGGAGTGACATTGTGTAGAGGGGTACGTGACATGGTTCTATCGGGTGTCACATCCTCTGATGACACCCCGCGCTCCCGACGCTCCTAGGCCAGCATATGGGGAGATCTTGGAGAACCAGCAGGCTGTGGATGGCCATGCCACTGATCTCCTTCTGATATGCCAGCGGATAGCGATGCTTGGGCGGGATGCGTTGGAGCGAGGTATCATTGATCAGGGAGGTCTAGAGGCAGTCGTCGTGGTGGAGAGGATGGTCGGTGATGTGGACGGTGCAGCGGCATATAGAAGGCAAAGGAGGTCCCAGGGAGTTAGGGTTAGGCATACACAATAGGGGTTCCGGTTTATTTTTCTATGACTTAATTGTATTTGGTTTGTATTTTTTACATTTACATATATTTACGCACACTATTAGTATTTTATTCGGCTTGTATATATAATTCGGCTTGTATGTATAATATTAGTATTTTATGTTGATATTTCGCTTATTTTATTCGGGTTATATTTTATTTATAATAAGCGTTTTTATTTAATTAAAAATACGGGATTAAACGTTGTTTAGAAAAACATAAAAAATAACACAATTTCTACATATTTCGGAAGTGCACTTCCGAAAACCCCCAAAAAATGTGAAAAAGGTGTTTTCGGAAGTGCATCTCCGAAAATATCCTCAATTTGATGTTTTCGGAAGTGCACTTCCGAACTCTGAAAAAATCTATAAAAAAAAATTTACTTCGAAATCCATTTCCGAAATAAAAGTATTTATGAGTTTTCGCTGGGGTCACCCCATAAGGGGGTCGAGGAAGAAATTCTCATTTTATTTACCATTTTGACGGATTGGATTTAGATTGGATTTACCGGGTTATGAACTACTCACATTTTAATCCAATAACATTTTTTATAATATCAACTATTGATTAATTAATTTTACCGAAAGCTAATAAACTAAATTAAAATGAAACTAACAAAATATATACAAATACTACAGCTTCATCCCATCATATTGATCTGCCTGCCTTGACCTACGAGCTGGTTCATCTACAGCAAGTGTATGTGGATATTGAATTAAGAGGCCACCTCATCTTTTGTATTCTCCATTAGCATCATAAAATGAAACATATATATCATCATAAGGCAGAAAATAATGGAGACAAGTGAAAGTGATTTGATTATAGACTAATTGCAACTTTGAAGAAAAAGTTCCGATCCTATCTAAGATATTATTTATGAAAACTTGTAATGCAACTTATAACTATAGTACATACCATATATCCATGTTGTTCTTGTGATCTTTTGTATAATTTATAAACAAAAATGCTAATAGAATGAAACACATTAGTTTAATTAAAAGAAAGGTATGGATAGGATCTACCAAAATGATGAGGAAGTAACTGTGTCCATGTAACTTTCATTACATTTTGAAACGACTATAGATAGATAGAGAAATATGAATTTTATTCTGGACTAACCTAATTATTTTAATCAGTCCAATCCGTCCATAAATGTGAAGCGGTCCAAATAATCATTGTCCCATTCCATGGAACAAGCACGGGGAAAATCTCCCCTTCAACCAAGCACCGGTAATCAAGACTTATTCCACTGTTTCTTAAGTTCTGGGCTCTGAAATTACATCCGGACCCATAAAAATAGAACAATTTAGTCCACCACCAAAGAGAATAATATAAATAGTCTTCTACACCTAAAGGGCAAGCTAATCCAAACTTAGCCAAAAAAACTGAATACTTTTTGTTGTACATTTATTCTCTTTCTTACTTTGGCATCGGTATCTTGCAAGTAAAATACATTTTTTTGTTCAACCATCACCGAAGATCAAGCCGTCGTTGATGACTATCTTTTCTGAATCATCCCGAACATATTTAAAATTAAAATTAGATATGTATAAAAATAACGAGCAATTTTAAACTTAATCGATATTTAAAACCATATATATTTGAGCTTATGGAAAACACGAAAAGAAAAACCACATGAATGATGAAGATATCTTCAAACTATATTGTGTGCGTTTAGCAATGTCCCATGATTGGGTTGAATGCATAGTTGTGTGTCTGTGTTTTTTTTTTATTTCCATTTTTCTCTATTATTTGAATTTAATCTATATATATATATATATATATATATATATATATATATATATATATATATATATATATATATATATATATATATATATATATATATATATATATATATATATATATATATATATATATATATATATATGTGTGTGTGTGTGTCTTTTAATGTTAAATATGTTTTTGATTCTTATAAATATTTTAAATTTTATTTTTAGTTTTTATTAAAAAATAATATATTTTAATTTCTATTAAATTTTTATGCATACAGTTTTAGTCTCTGCTTGTTGTGAAAAACAATGTCAAGAACAAAATATAATAGGGAATTAAGGAAGATAAGAAGAACACAAGAATTGGTTATAACTGCTATTCTTTTACTTTTTTTTCTTAGAAAACAAGATTACAAGTTTACAAGAATAACAAATAACCTCTCTCACCCTAAATTAGGATTTGCTGCTTAGCAATGATGAGAGACTAGTATGCTATTTATAATAAAACCTAACATACTAACTAATGGGCTTTTTCCACAAGGCCCATTACACAAGCCAACTTAATAAACAAGCTAACTTAACAAATTAGGGTTTAAACACTAAAACCTAATTTAACATGCTAACAACCCTAGCATCTTCGACACAAGCATGCGAACAACCTTCGACTGCATGCTTAATCCTGTCGAACTAAGAAGCTACCCTTCGATCATACTAGAGTTCGATCCAATATTTCACAAATCTCAACCTTGGATCTAACTCTACAACATCAAGGGAACAACTAGCTTTCTTCATGCAGTTTTATCAACTACATATAGTGAAAAAACTTGCAACTCGACAATGTCTTTGTGATCATATCAGCAACATTATCCTCAGTCGAAACCTTCAGCACTTGGACTTCTCCACGCTCGATTACTGCTCTGATGAAATGCAACCTCACATCAATGTGCCTAGTTCTCTCATGATAGGCTGAATTCTTCGACAAATGTATTGCACTTTGACTATCACATTTAACAGTGATACCTCGACCTTGAAGTTTCAGCTCCTTCGCAAAACCTTCAAGCCACAATGCTTCTTTCACAACTTCAGTTAGGGCAATATACTCCGCTTCAGTGGTTGATAGAGCAACAACCTTCTGAAGTGTTGCTTTCCAACTAATTGTCGTGCCAAACATGGTGAAAACATATCCAGAAATAGACTTTCTAGAATCCATACAACCTGCATAATCAGAGTTGACATATCCTTCGATTGCTGCTTTACTATCTTCACCCAAGGTTCCACCATAAATTAGGACTCTGTTCAGAGACCCATTTATGTACCTTAAAATCCACTTCAATGCTTGGCAGTGAGCCTTTTCAGGATTCGTCATGTACCTGCTTACAAGACTTACTTCATATGCTATGTCGGGTCTAGTACAAACCATAACATACATCAAAGAACCAACTATATTAGCATATGGGATGCTATTCATATAGGCTCTTTCACCATCAGTACTGGGACACTGATCAATACTCAGCTTGAATTGAGGGTTTGTTGGAGTCACAACTTTTCGAGAATCTTTCGTAGATATGCCTCTTGAGATAAGCATAACTTTGACTTCTTTCTATCTCTTTGAATGTCAATTCCAAGAATCCTGGAAGCAGATCCTAGATCCTTCATATCAAACTCCTTATTGAGTTCATCCTTCACCCTCATTACATCTTCGACATTGTTGCTAGCTATGAGAATGTCATCCACATAAAGCAACAAAATAACAAATGAATTACCAGGTCGGAATCGAAAGTAAACACAGTGGTCGAACTGGCTTCTAATGAAACTTATACGTGCCATGAACTTGTCGAATCTCCTATTCCAACGTCAAGGAGATTGTTTCAGCCCATACAAAGATCTATTTAACTTGCACACTGTCATACCCTAAAATTTGCCCACACTTTTTAGTGACAAATATTTTCGAAATTATTTTTAAAATTGGATTTTTATTAAATCTTGGATTCATTTACGTTGACATCCAGAATTTCATAAATATTCGATTTAAAGTCTATTTTAAAAATATAGTAGTTTACTCTTAAATTGCTTATATTTTAATAAATAGAAAATGTTGGCCGATGCTTCATATACTTTCAATTGGCTTTTTATTTCAAATAAATAACATAGCACGATTGGTAAGAATGAAAGACTTGCAAACAGAAGGCCACGAGTTTAACTCCCGCTTAGTGCATTCTTATGTTTTTTAACTTTTTTTTAAATCATTTTTACACCTGGACGCACCTGGACACAAGTACGTCCAGGTTCTTAATCTTGGTCATCAAGAAAGGTCCATGGGCCTTTGGGTTGGATCTTTTCCTTTTTAGGATTATTTTGACCTAAATTCTAGTCTATATAAAGGGCACTTCTCACCCTCTTATTCATCAACAATTTTCTAACAATTCTCACGTATTTTCAATAGTTTTTTTTAGCCTTTTATAAACCTTTTGCATCAAACTTTCTTTTTTACGGTTTTTTAAAACCTTTTCTCAAAACCTTTTGGCCGATGATTTTAATATGAGGCCTTCTAGTTTTAAAACTTTTTTTTCAAACCTCTTTGACCAATGATGACACTGAGGTCTCCATTTTGAAAAATAATTTTATAATATTTTTGGCTGATGAATCTTACATGAGGCCCCTATTTTTTTAATACTAATTTATTTGATGAAAACCATATGATTATGAGCTAAGGGGTATCCCTTAATTTTTCTGTATTCTTGCGTGTATAATAATAACGAATTCTAACTATTAATCTCCCCGTCATTTTGTTTCAATTTGTTTTTCCTTCTTCTAACTTAAAATTATATAGTATTGTGTAGTCACATGATGTTGATATGATATTTTTTCATCTGCACGTATACCACACGTTATCAACATTCTTAGAAAATAGTTAATTCTTTTTTTCATGTTTATAAACCACTCTTAGCATAAAAAGTAGAATTTCAACCTGTACAGAATTGACAAATTAAATCTCACTTTTGTTTCTTTATAATAATCACACTGTAAGTCTCAACATAAATCAATTCTCCATATATGCCCATGAACATTGTTACTAATTGACTCATAACTCACAATAACTAACCGATATACACAAAATGTAAAAATTATTGTTCTGCTATTATGTATCTTTTGCAGGTATAGAATATTACATGAAGATGCTCTTCTTAATTCAAATCTAAGAGACACCCAAGCTGGCGAGAAGACAAAGACTTATAATCAAATGACTCGTAAAAGTTTTCGCAGCCATGGATTCACAGTGACCAACAGCACAGAAGCGGAACTGCATCACCGCTCTTCTCCATCGATTTTTCAGCCACAACATCAGCAGCCACGCAAATACAGCGACATCATCGACTGCACAAAGCCACACGCGTCACAACAACAACATCAGCACCGATCCGTGATCGCACCTCTTCGAGTTGCATCAAACATCATCTTCATCGACACCACAACTCCATTAAACGTATCAACAATGAACTCACCTTCAAGTAGCTTTTAGGATCCGCTCAACTCAGCAATAACGCATCAGAATTTCTTCAATAACAAACACGACACAACGTTCATCACATCACACTCTGCGATCGACAACATCACCGTGTCGGACTTGAGCTACTCGCAGCAACAATGGCAAATCTCCGTATCCGTCGGTAACTCATTCTATTCTGTTGATTGATTGTTGTTTCCGTTTCATTAAAGCCGGTATGTTGTTTGTCACTATTCTAAAGGTTTGATTTCGTATGCCATTATTCTGTTAAAACTTGTTTGTGCTTAATTGACATGATAGGTTTTGTTCATCTATGAATTTGTGTGTACTTGAATAACCATCACGTGGTTACTTGCTGTGTTTCTCGTTCATTTCCAGCTAGTGAGAGGTTTAAACGCAAGGAAATAGAGAGTAGTAATTGAGCGAGAGTTGAAGTGAATTATTTGTTGTTGCTATAGAAAATAGGAAGCATAGAAGTATAGCAATAAGTGTAGAACAGAGAAAATCGTTGAAGGCTGAGTGAGAGAGATGGAGCTGTTGAAAAGTTTTGCTGTTGGAAACAGAGGCCGCGTATGAAGGAAAAGCAGACCAAGAGAATACAGTGAAGGAGGCGGAATGCCTCATCTTTTTTAGGGTTTGCTTGATTGGATTATTGGACCTAAGCTTTAAAGCCCACTTTGATTTTACTAACACACACCCAGCGCCCCCTTCTATCTCCAGCACCCCTTTAATTTTGTTTTTGCATTTAGTTTATCTACTATTTTATTTTCTTTAAATTCTGAACATAAACAAAACACAAAGAAAAAGTAGATTTTATTTTTCTCATATTAAGAAAATTCTGAAAAAATATATTTTATTTAATTCTTCATTTAGAAATTAATATTTTCTCTAACATCTTTGTTATTTTCTCAAGTAAAACTGTTCATATTTTTATCATTTCTCATCACTATTCCATGCTGTTGTACTAACATTTTTCTCGTTTTGTGAGGTACCACCATTCTGGAAGGCTTTTGGATTATTATGGACAATTACGAGTTTTTATTTTAATTTTTGTACATTTATCAATTTCATTGGTGTTGTAATAATTAGTGGTAGGTTTACTTTTCGCACATCCCCCATTTTGGATCATGTACTCCCCATCCCGAAGCCATGTAATAGCGTAGGATCTTTACATTCCGCACTTTATTTTCTGTACATATTTAACTGCTAGATGTATGCTTAGGATTGTATGGCAAGATAATTAAATAAACGCTAGATAACCTTAATTCAAGATAACATATTCGAATATGACACACTTGCACTCACTCACCTTTATGGTACCCCCTCTTGGTTGCCTTCTCGAATATAATAGTCAAGTCCCTCGAATGTAGAGGTACCTATTAGCAAAAGTCCCTCGATTAAAAATCATCACAAAGATCATAAGTCCCTCGATGACCCTCGATGTTGCCTACAAATACATGATCTCGACCCTCGATTATTGCCTACAAAAAAAGATGATTTGTCCCTTCGAATTTGCTAAAGGTACCTCTACCTGTTGCCTTCAACGACCTCCGATGACCCTTCAATTGTCCCGCACATCCAATGTATAGGACTACCTACCCTCAAATGGTATGGATAGTACTATCGCCCAAGGAAAACTTTATAGTATGGGAAAGACCTTTCGAACTTAGGGTAGGTAGCTCTTAAGTGCTTACTCACTACAATTCAACTTCAAATGCTTTTCACACCATGTTTTTAACATTGTCTTTTCAGACATTTCAAAACCAAACTGTTTTTCTAAACACACACGACACTCTTTCAAACATTTCAAACAAATGTGAGCTAAGCAACTAAGAGCCCGTAGATAACTACGGATGAAAAGGGTGCTTACACCTTCCCTTTTCATAACCTACCCCCGAACTCAATCTCTTTTCAAAGAAGGTCTTTCCTGTTCTTTTATACCTTTCCTAATTGGATAAAATAAAAGTCGGTGGCGACTCTTGCTCACCGCAACATTGTTGCTTATAAAAAATAAAAGTCACTTCACCGAGTTACACACACATAATCTTCCTTACCCTTTTTGACATACCCTTCAGGTTGCCTCATCAGGATTGTTTTATCTAGATCACCATACAAGAACGCAGTTTTCCCATCCATCTGTTCCAATTCAAGATCGAACTATGCCACCATGTAAAGCAACATTCTAATGGACCTATGTTTCACAACAGGAGAAAACACATCATTGAAGTCGACACATTCTTTCTGAGTGAAACCCCTTGCTTATAATCTCGAGGTTCATCATCAAGAACCTCGCCGGCAGAGATTAATGCATAAGCTATAAGATCTGCATACCCAAGTCTCTGTGGTGGCTTGATGACTCTTCTCGACCTATCTCTAGATAATAGGTAGTTATCGACAGTTTCCTCAACTTCCTCAGCATCTTCTCCTTCTTTTTCGACTTCATCAGGGATATGCAATTCAACATCAACTTGCTCCACCTCAACAGGAATCTCTACCTATTCCAGCTCTTTTGCATTTCGGCCATCATCATCAGTTTTCTTGAAAGCCATCTCACCTTCATTGAAAACTACATCTCGAATGGTGATACACCTCCTGTGACCTGGCTCTAGGCACCATAGCCTTTAAGCTTTGACTCCTTCAGGGTATCCCATGAACATGCATTTCAGAGCTCTAGGTTCGACCCTGTCTTTCCTAATATGAGCATAGACTACGCAACCAAATACTCTCAGTTTGTCGAGATCTGGTGGATGTCCCGACCAAAATTCTTCAGGTGTCTTCATATCTAATGATGTCGAAGGACATCTGTTTATCAGATATGTTGCTGTTGAAACAGCCTCAGCCCAGAACACCTTCTTTAACCCCACACTAGTCAACATGCATCTGACTCTCTCCAAAATAGTTCCATTAAACCTTTCAGCCAAACCATTTTACTATAGAGTATCTGCAGTAGTTCTATGCCTTGCAATACCAGAGGCAACACAAAAACTGTCGAACGCCTTATTGCAAAGTTCAAGGCCATTATCAGTTCTCAACCTCTTGACCTTCCTGCCAGTCTGATTTTCGACCATAGTCTTCCAACTTTTGAAATTTTCAAAAGTTTCATTCTTAGTCTTCTGGATGAATACCCATAACTTCTTGGAATAATCATCAACTATGGATACAAAATACATTGCTCCTGAATGTGACGGACACCTTGCTGGCCCCCAAAGATCAGCATGGATATAATCAAGGGATCCATGTGTTCTTTGTTTGCCTTTGTTGAACTTCACTCTACAAGATTTTCCAAGTACACAGGATTCACAAAACTTCAGCTTTTCGACTTTATCTCCACCAAAAAGATTTTGTTTCCCTAATTCGACCAGACCTCTTTCACTAACATGGCCCAATCTCATGTGCCAGATTTCTGTCTTTGACAATGGTTTCGTGGATGGAAAATTTGTCGAACCACTTACAACTTCATCCTCAAGGGTATACAAGCCTTGTTTCTTCACGCCTCTCAAGACTTCCTTCGACCCCTTCATGACTCTTAGGATACTTTTCTCTTCTTGGAAAACATATCCTTTCTTGTCGAATTCACCAAGAAAAAGAAAATTTCTCTTCAAATCAGGAACATACCTGACTTCAGTCAACAACTTTATTGACTCATCATGGAGCTTGAATCTCACAGATCCAACACCTGCAATCTTGCAAGCTTTGTTGTTTCCCAGCAATACCGATCCACCATCTTGATCACATAATTCCTCGAACAAGTCTTTGTTTGGAGTCATGTGCCAAGTGCAACCTGAATCCATAATCCATTCTCTTCTCGAGTCACTGCTTGAAACCACAAGAACATCAGATGATTCGAAATCATCTTGAACAATGGCTGCATTGCCATTGTCCTTACCTCCATGATCTTTCAGGCGTTCATGGCACACCTTTCTTGTGTGACCCTCCTTCTTGTGCTGACTTTTGCCTTTCTTCTTGTCGAACTTACCATCCTTTCGCAAGAATTTTCCTTTAATGGCCAAACCTTTACCAACAGTCGAAGGTTTTTGCTCCTTTCGTTTGTTCAAGTCTTTAGAATATAAGGCTGATTGAACTTCTTCAAACGTCAGGGACTCCCTTCCATACAAGAGAGTTTCCTTGAAGTGAGCATGCGATCAAGGCAAAGAACACAATAGTAACAACGCTTGATCTTCATCATCGATCTTCACATAAATATTTTCAAGATCAAGAATCAGCTCGTTGAACATATCCAACTGCTCAGCTAACACTTTGTCTTCAATCATCTTGAATGAATACAAAGCTTGCTTTAGGTAGAGTCGATTTAGCAGCGATTTGGTCATATACAAACTTTCAAGTTTCACCCATAACCTTGATGATGTCGTCTCCTTTGATACATGTCTGAGAACCTTATCACCAAGGCTCAACAAAATTGCGCTGTGTGCTTTCTCGATCATATTCGTCTTCTCAGCTGCCATCAATTATGCATTCATGGCTTCCTCTCCCTTCAACACTTCCAAGCAACCCTGCTGAACCAGTAGGGCTTTCATCTTCAAGCGCCACAGACCGAAATCATTCACTCCGGTGAACTTTTCAATCTCATACTTTGTTGAAGGCATCTTCTCCACGCTCACCGCACTAATTTGTTGTAGAAAATGATGTCAAGAACAAAATATAATAGGAAATTAGGGAAGATAAGAAGAACACAAGAATTAATTATAACTGATATTCTTTTACTTTCTCTTAGAAAACAAGATTACAAGTTTACAAGAATAACAAATAACATCTCTCACCCTAAATTAGGATTTACTGCTTAGCAATGACGAGATACTAATATGCTATTTATAATAAAACCTAACATACTAACTAATGGACTTTTCCCACAAGGCCCATTACACAAGCCAACTTAATAAACAACCTAACTTAACAAATTAGGGTTTAAACACTAAAACCTAATTTAACATGCTAACAACCCTAACATCTTCGACACAAGCATGTGAATAACCTTCGACTTCATGCTTAATCCTATCGAACCAAGAAGCTACTCTTCGACCATACTAGAGGTCGATCCAATATTTCACGCTGCTATTTTTTAAAATTTTTAAAATTGTTGAATTATCTTTTAATTTTTGATTTTTTGAATAATTTTTAAAAAAAATTAAGTAAGAGTTTTTTAAATTTCACAACATAATGATAAAAGTAATGAAAATCTCGACTTAGAAATCAAATTTTGAATACTTTTTTCTCAAGGAACTTGTTAAAACGTTCTAAATATATATGCAAAATAATCATTCGAAAATACACATTGGTTTAACAGTAGTGACTAAAACTACGTGCATAATAAATTTGTAAGGACCAAAACATATGATTTTTTTATTGGAACCAAAAATAAAAATTAATATTTTATAAGAGCTAAAAACATATTTAACCCTATATTTTATCTACTTTTAATCCTTATACTTTCCAGAACATTGGTTTCTTTGGTAGACTAAAAGTACATGTTTTAATAAGAATAAAAAATTATTTATATTATTTAGGGTATGTTAGATTTTGTAGTCAAGGAAGAGAAAATTTTAAAAGATTATATATATATATATATATATATATATATATATATATATATATATATATATATATATATATATATATATATATATATATATATATATATATATATATATATCAACAAACACCTTATAATATAAGTTATTGTTGGTGCACAAGGTTGAAGATGGAGATGAAAAAAGAGAGAGAAGAGAGAAAACTTAACAAACTCTCAATGGTGAAAAATTCAGTTTTGATTTCACTATAACAAACTTGTTTAAATACACAAAAAACAAAATGTCACGTAAGCAAAACTAACTATACTAATAAAACTCATAAAAAGTTATAAACATGCAACTTCTCAATTACATTGAGTAAGGTTCTGTAGTATGTAGCTTCTAACTAAAGAATCTCTATAACTTTTGATAATGCAGAACTTTTGACTAACAACCTCAGAAGCTTCTGCTTCTGACTAACTACATCTTGTGAATATGAATTACTTCTAACACCATCCCTTAATTCATGTTCAACTAATTAAACTCTACAACACCAATTTCATCCCTCAAGTGAATAAAGTATTCAATCTGGACAATTTTAGTCAGCACATCTGCAAGTTGCTTCTGAGTGCTACAATGCATAACTTCCAGCACTCCATTCTGAACTTGATTCCTCAGAAAATGATACTTCGTGTCAATATGCTCGCTCCTTCCATGTAGCACTGAATTCTTGGCAAGACTTATAGTTATTTTTTTGTCAATCATCAAACTCACAGGCTTGCTCACCTTAATCTTTAAATCCTGCAATACGTTCATTAGCCAAACAGCTTGATACGCAGACAAAGCACCTCCAATATACTCAGCTTCACAAGTAATTGAATAAATATTCAAAAGTACCAAGAAATGGGACTTTCCAGATAATTAAAGAAATATTCAAAAGTACTTCTTCTGTTAACTCTATTTCCACACCAATCAGAGTCTGAATAACATATAAGCTCTGAGTTAGATTTAGCACCAAAAGGGAATAAAACTCCATACCTCAGAGTCCCTTTAATATACCTCAGTATCCTAACAACAACTTGGTAATGTGACCACTTTGGCTTGTTCATAAACATACTCACCATTCAACTGCATAACAAATGTTAGGTTTTGTGTTACAAAGATATTTCAATGAGTCAACC
The DNA here is from genome assembly GCF_029867415.1 of Vicia villosa. Taxonomy (NCBI): domain Eukaryota; kingdom Viridiplantae; phylum Streptophyta; class Magnoliopsida; order Fabales; family Fabaceae; genus Vicia; species Vicia villosa. Next base: position 129,906,224 of record NC_081183.1, read on the forward strand.
AATTTTTTAAAAGTTGTAACATCTACATCATCACCCTCAACATCAGAATCTAACTTGTGATTCGTCTCAACAGGTGTGGTTGCAGTCTTGCAATTTGTTAGCTCAAATCTCTTCAGAAGTTCAAGTTCATACTTCAACTGATGTAAGATTATATCTTTATTAGAGTTCACAATATCCATCCCTATAAAATACACCATCTTGAACTTGACTATCTCATCAGAACAAATCCTTGTTAGCAATATGTTATCAACTTAGAGACTCACCATAATCATATTTCTTTCAGAGAGAAGATGAACATAAACTTCATACTCTATCTCACACTTTATGAATCCCTGAAGCTTGAAAAATGAATCAATTTTCACATTTTAAGCTCTAGGAGCTTGTTTCAGTCCATGCAACGATTTGTGTAACATGTACACCACCCTTTCATGATTATTTTTCACAAATCCACGAGGTTGTGACACATATACTTCTTCTTGTAATGGATCATTCAGAAATGCATATTTTAAATCCAAATGCATCAGATCTTCAAGGAAACCCTCATGAATCTCATATTTTCAATCAAATCTTCAAGAAAATAAACCAGTTGAATTGTCATGATGTTCTGGTATAGCATGTCACAACATCGGCAGAACATCTGTCAAAACACATGACAGTAGAACCTGTCATGACAGTTGGTCATGTAACACCCTTCTAAACCCCGCGACAATTAATAAAATAATTAGAGTAAAACATAAAAACAAGGGTGCCACAATTAATTTAAATCAAACATGTGTCAACTGTCATGCATTATTAGAAAACGATTCACCAAATAACCAACATCATGTTTAACACAACGGAAGTATACATCACCGATTACAATTAATAGAACGAAACCAAAACCATTAAATAGAGTACGTAAGTTAAACTCTAAACTAAATCGTTCCCAGTGTTACACTCTCAGAGCGTGACCAACACGGCACCAATTACTGGATGAGCTCTATAAGCTATCCCCATCGAACAAATAAGTTGATACTCCTCAATATGGAAATATCAACATGTAAGGGTGATTCTCATTCACAATTAATAAATATTATGCATTCATAAGCAACAAAACCTCATAATATATCACTCACACAATTTGTAATATATTCAGATTTTCAATAATCATTCATCAATCACAACAAATACATCACCCAACATAACACTCAAAATCCATTCAATCATGTTATGACAAAATGCATATGAACCAACTGAAACTATGCATGTGGTACCAATAAGCCGTGGAATTAATCCACCCGACCGATCTAAACATCACCGAGATACAGCCCTACCGGCACAAATTTCACACAATGGGAATTATGCCCACCATTGATCCATCCATCACTAAAATGATTTATGAATGAATGCACACATATGACATACTTACACATCACCGATCCAATGAAATACATAGCCTCGCCATAACTCACCATTGTTAGAACAAGATTTGTTCTGATCAATATTCTTAGTTTTGATGATAACAAGGATATAAATTTTGTGTGAGATAATGTGGTACTCTAATACATTGCAATTTCCCTTTCAGGAAATATATATAAAGAGTATGCACAAATCAGTACTCAGAAGCTTTGACTCAGAAGGTTCAGCATGCAACATTAGAACATGGTCTGGCAAGACATCAGAAGATGGTCAAGGCAGAATCAGAACATGGGTCTATGGAAGCATCAGAAGAACTTGAGTTCAGAAGCAGAAGCACTGAGGTCCTCATGGTATCACGCTCAGAAGCACTTCAAGGTCAGAAGACAAGAAGATGCTCTGCACCAAGCTGTTTGACTCTGATGATATTCAAACGTTGTAAACACAAACATAAGATCAGAAGTAAGTACAAGATGGCAGGCTACGCTGACTGACAAAAGGAACGTTAGAAGCTATTAAAGGCAACGTCAGTAGACACGGCGTGAACAAGGCTCGAGGTAGTTGACAAAAGCGTGAAACATTAAATGCAATGTTGTACGGAATACGCAAAGCATTAAATGCTCCCAACGGTCATCTTCTCAAGTGGCTATAAGTATGAAGTTCTGATGAGAAGCAAGGTTACGAATCCTGAACGAACTTATTCTGAAAAACTTGCTGAAACGCTGTTCAACTCAAAAGCTCAGAAACTTCATCTTCATCAAAGCTCACTACATTGTTGTTGTAATATATTAGTGAGATTAAGCTTAAACTTTAAGAGAAATATCACTGTTGTGATTATAGCTTTTCAGAAGCATTGTAAAACTCTTATTTGATTACATTAATTTGTAAGTAACTAGAGTGATCAAGTGTTGATCAGGATACTCTAGGAAGTCTTAGCTTGTGTCTAAGCAGTTGTAATTAGAGTGATCATGTGGTGGTCAGGATACTCTAAGAAAGTCTTAGCATGTGTCTAAGCATTTGTTCCTAGAGTGATCAGGATACTCTAGAAGACTTAGTCGTGGACTAAGTGGAAAACCATTGTAATCTGTTGCGATTAGTGGATTAAATCCTCAGGTGAGGTAAATCACTCAGTGGGGGTGGACTGGAGTAGTTTAGTTAACAACGAACCAGGATAAAAATAACTGTGCATTTTATTTTTATCGTTCAAGTTTTTAGACTACACTTATTCAACCCCCCCCCCCTTTCTAAGTGTTTTTCTATCCTTCAATTGGCATCAGAGCGCCGGTTCTAAGGTGCAAGCACTTAACCGTGTTTAGAAAAGATTCAGGAAGAGAAAAACGCTTCAGTATAAGATGGCTGGTGGAATTCCAACAAATCCATCTGCATCTACATCTGGCTCTGCTGAGCAATATAATAGTAACAATGGTTATACTAGACCACCAATATTTGATGGTGAAAACTTTGAATACTGGAAAGATAAACTGGAAAATTACTTTCTTGGTCTAGATGGTGAACTATGGGATCTTCTGATGGATGGTTACAAACATCCAGTAAAAGCTAGTGGCGTAAGGCTTACAAGGCAAGAAATGGATGATGATCAGAAGAAGCTTTTCAGAAATCATCATAAATGTAGGACTGTTTTGCTGAATGCTATCTCTCATGCTGAGTATGAGAAGATATCTAACAGGGAAACTGCCTATGATATATATGAGTCATTGAAAATGACCCATGAAGGAAATGCTCAAGTCAAAGAGACTAAAGCTCTTGCTCTAATCCAGAAATATGAAGCCTTCAAGATGGAGGATGATGAAGATATTGAGAAGATGTTCTCAAGATTTCAAACTCTAACTGCTGGATTGAGAGTTCTAGATAAAGGCTACACCAAGGCTGATCATGTAAAGAAAATCATCAGAAGCTTACCAAGAAGATGGGGTCCAATGGTGACTGCATTCAAGATGGCCAAGAATCTGAATGAAGTTTCTTTGGAAGAGCTTATCAGTGCCTTGAGAAGCCATGAAATAGAGCTGGATGCAAATGAGCCTCAAAAGAAAGGTAAGTCTATTGCATTAAAATCTAATGTTAAAAAATGCACTAACGCTTTTCAGGCTAGAGAAGAAGATCCTGAAGAATCAGAATCTGAAGAAGAAGATGAACTGTCCATGATCTCCAGAAGGGTAAACCAACTCTGGAAGAGTAAGCAAAGGAAGTTCAAAGGCTTCAGAAGTTCAAAGAGATTTGAACGTGGAGAATCTTCTGGTGACAGAAGATCTGACAAGAAGAAGGCTGTCTGCTATGAACGCAATGAGCCTGGACATTACAAGAACGAGTGTCCAAAACTTCAGAAGGAGAATCCCAAGAAGAAGTTTCATAAGAAGAAAGGTCTTATGGCAACATGGGATGATTCTGAATCTGAATCAGAATCAGACTCTGAAGGAGAACAAGCCAACTTCGCGCTGATGGCTACAAAAGATGAAGGATCAGAATCTACATCAGAATCAGATTCTGAAGAGGTATTTTCTGAACTATCTAGAGAAGAGTTAGTTTCCAGTCTAACAGAACTTCTGGAACTCAAGGCTCATCTTAGTATCAAATACAAAAAGCTGAAGAAGCAGTTTGAATTTGAAACTAAGAAGCTGGAATTGGAAAATTTTGAACTGAAGGAAAAAGTTTTAAATCTATCCAAAGATAGTGGATCTCCTTCTGAAACAGAAAAATCAATTCCTAGCATGAATCATATTCTGAAAGAATATGACTCGAGCTTCAGAAAGTTCTTATCTAGAAGTATTGGCAGAAGTCATCTTGCTTCTATGATATATGGTGTTTCTGGAAACAGAAGGTTTGGTTTTGGCTATGAGGGCGATACCTCACATAAATTTGAACCTGTTGATGATCTGAAGATCACATACAAGCCATTGTATGATCAGTTCAAATATGGCCATGCACATGATATTAGGCTCACTTCACATGCACAGAAGTTTAATACTGTTCACACCAAGAAGCATGTGACACATCCTAAGAAATATCATGCTGACAAACCTAAAGAATATCATGCTGTTCCTCCTGTTAAATATTTTGCTAAACCCAAGTTCAATCAGAACTTGAGGAGAACTAACAAGAAAGGACCCAAGAAATTATGGGTACCTAAGGAGAAGATAATTTCTGTTGCAGATATCCTTGGTTGCAAAGAGGACAAAAAGCAAAATGTCATGGTACCTGGACTCTGGGTGCTCGCGACACATGACGGGAAGAAGGTCTACATTCCAAGACCCGGTGCTTAAACCAGGTGGAGAAGTCAAGTTTGGAGGAGATCAGAAGGGCAAAATCATTGGCTCTGGAACCATAAGTCTTGGTAACTCTCCTTCCATAACTAATGTACTTCTTGTAGAAGGATTAACGCATAACTTATTATCCATAAGTCAATTAAGTGACAATGGTTATGATATGATCTTCAATCAAAAGTCTTGCAAGGATGTAAGTCAGAAGGATGGCTCAATCCTATTTACAGGCAAGAGAAAGAACAACATTTATAAGATTGATCTTTCAGATCTTGAGAAGCAGAAGGTGACTTGCCTTATGTCTGTTTCAGAAGAGCAATGGGTCTTGCACAAAAGATTAGGACATGGTAGTTTGAGAAAGATTTCTCAGATTAACAAACTAAATCTGGTCAGAGGACTCCCTAATCTGAAATACAAATCAGATGCTCTTTGTGAAGCATGTCAAAAGGGCAAGTTCTCCAAACCTGCATTCAAGTCTAAGAATGTTGTCTCTTCCTCAAGGCCGTTAGAACTCCTGCACATTGATCTGTTTGGCCCAGTCAAAACAGCATCTGTCAGAGGGAAGAAATATGGATTAGTCATCGTAGATGATTATAGTCGCTGGACATGGGTAAAGTTCTTGAAACACAAGGATGAGCCTCATTCAGTGTTCTTTGAATTCTGCACTCAGATCCAATCTGAGAAGGAGTGCAAGATCATAAAGGTCAGAAGTGATCATGGTGGCGAATTTGAGAACAGATTCTTTGAGGAGTTCTTCAAAAAAAATGGTATTGCCCATGATTTCTCTTGCCCTAGAACTCCACAACAAAATGGAGTTGTAGAGCGAAAGAATAGGACTCTACAAGAAATGGCCAGAACCATGATCAATGAAACCAATATGGCTAAGCATTTCTGGGCAGAAGCAATAAACACTGCATGCTATATTCAGAATAGAATCTCTATAAAACCTATTCTGAATAAGACTCCTTATGAATTGTGGAAGAACAGAAAGCCCAACATTTCATATTTTCATCCTTTTAGATGTGTGTGTTTTACTCTAAATACTAAAGATTATCTTGGTAAGTTTGATTCTAAAGCACAAAAGTGTTTCCTTCTTGGATATTCTTAACGCTCTAAAGGCTACAGAGTATACAATACTGAAACATTGATTGTAGAAGAATCAATCAATATCAGGTTTGATGATAAGCTTGGTCTTGAAAAACCAAAGCAGCTTGAGAGTTTTGCAGATATAGATATTGATATATCAGAAGCTATAGAACCAAGAAGCAAAGCTGCAGAAGCTGGAAGTCTAAGGAGCAATGGATCAGAAGATCAAGTTGCTGCATCTTTAGAGAATCTCAGGATTTCTGAAGAACCAACAGTCAGAAGATCACCTAGACTTGCTTCAGCTCATTCAGAAGATGTGATCCTTGGGAAGAAAGATGATCCCATCAGAACAAGGGAATTCCTTAAGAACAATGCAGAATGTCAATTAGGTTTTGCTTCTCTGATAGAGCCAACTTCTATTAATCAAGCTCTAGAAGATCCAGACTGGATAATTGCCATGCAAGAAGAACTCAATCAGTTTACAAGGAATGATGTATGGGACTTGGTTCCTAGACCAAAAGGATTCAACATCATCGGCACTAAGTGGGTGTTCAGAAACAAGCTAAGTGAGAAGGGAGAAGTGGTAAGAAACAAAGCCAGACTGGTTGCTCAGGGGTATAGTCAGCAAGAAGGGATTGACTACACAGAAACCTTTGCACCAGTGGCCAGGTTAGAATTTATTCGTCTATTAATTTCTCTTGCCACTCAACACAACATCACTCTTTATCAGATTGATGTCAAGAGTGCCTTCTTAAATGGTTATATAGATGAAGAAGTTTATGTCCATCAACCTCCTGGTTTTGAAGACTCCAAGTCTCCAAATCATGTTTTTAAATTAAAGAAATCATTATACGGATTGAAGCAAGCTCCTAGAGCTTGGTATGAACGTTTAAGTTCTTTCCTTCTGGAAAATGGTTTCACTAGAGGAAAAGTGGACACTGTAATACGGTGAACTGACTTTTTATCGATCGAAATGTCGCGGTACGCAAGAGTCGCCACTGACTTTTATTTTATCCAAATATCGGAAAGGCTAAAGGAACAGGAAAATACCTTTTAAAAAGATTTTGAGTTCGGGGGGTAAATTATGCAAAGGGAAGGTTTAAAAGGCACCCTTTGCATCCATGGTTTTCCATGGGCTCTTAATTTGCTTTGCTCTTTTTGTTTCAGAAATGTAGAAGAAGTGAATACGGACTTTAGCTCGTAAATGAGCGTAGCCATATTGAAGAATTATGAGAAAGAATATTGAAAATGTTTTAGAGCAAGGCAAAGCAATTAAGGGCAATTTACCTTATAATTTTGAGAATCTGTTCTTTTAGCCTTTCAGGGTGAAAGGGTCTATCCTTTCCATAAGAGGGCAGGAAGCCTTTCATTTGGAGGTTAAAGGGTCGTCGTAGTGTCGTTCGCCATAAGACTGACCCATGCCATAGAGAGGCAGGTAGTCTGAGGGAAGGACCAGAATAGCCTTTTTCGTAGGCAGCCAGAGGATACCTTAGCCTTTTTCGTAGGCAACTTTCGAGGGTCGAGATCATGCATATCGAAGGCAGCATCATTAGGGACCATGATCTTAATCGAGGCAACTGGCTAAGGTATCCTCGTATTCGGGGGACTAGCTATTCTGCAAAATAACACAAGGCAACAGGCAACAGGCAACAGGCAACAGAGAGGTTACCCCAAAGGTGTGCGTGGGTGCATCAATCACGTGATTAATTCGATTAAATTATCTTATAATTAGTGAGGCTAATTCAATTTAAGGTTGCACTCCCTAAATTACTAACCACGCAGGTAATATAAGGCAAAAACAATAGCAATATAGGGGAGGGGACAATGAAACCAGCGGATCCCTAATAGGGTTTGACATAAGTAATAAAAGACAAGAAATATCAGGGTTTAGGGTTACCAGTACTCGTAGCTTTGGCAGTCGACAAACCCTGAAAATTGGAAAAGAAAGAATAAACAAAGAAGGGGTGAGTGCATTATCGGTTCAGCCATAAACAAGGTTAACCCTAATCAACAAAAGTAAAAGTACGAGAAAAGGGTAAAAACACTTAGCTTCTATTGGAAGGTTGATGCGCAAAGGTTTGCCTCGTGTATGAAGCATTGACTCTGACCATCTGAGAATTGACAGAAGAAGCAAGCCGTGAGTGTATGGCTAATTCAAGGGCAATCAAATTTTAACCCTAATTTGATAAAAAACAAAATTAAAATAGAATGATTTTTTAAAACAAATACGAAGTAGGAATTAGCTTTTAATTTAATCTGATATGATTCGTAGTCGGAGGTAGCCTCGAGGTTAACCTTGAAAAATGGGCAAAAATAGGCAAGATAGAAAAAGAAGTGAGTGCAAGAAGAGTCCATCGACTTTTGAGGTTAACTTTAATTAAAGGAAACAAAATAGACTTTTAAAACAAATTAAATACTTAGCTTTGTGAAGGGTATGGCGCGTAGTCGGAAGGTGTCTTGACAAGTACCCTAAAAACGGCATGGAAAAGAAATATTCAGTGTAGGGCATGATCTTCGTAAACCCTGATTAGGGTACGAATTGAATAAAAAAACGTAAACGATTTAATCAATTATTGGTCTTGCGACCTAATTAATTAAATCGAGGAGAGAAGAATAAAATCACGCACAAAAGTATTTTTAGGATTTCTTGAAAATATAAGTAATTAAATATAAATTAAATAAGAAAATAAATGTATATAATAAAATAAATATATATGATAAATATTAACTATAAAAAAAAATTATTATAAACCAATAAAACAATATAGTAAATATTAACCAAATAAAGGTATAATTTTATTATTATTAAGAAAAAGAAAAGAATTAAAATGATATATATAAATAAATAAAAAGTAAGGATTAAAAAATAAAAAAATAAAAATATATAGAAAACGGTGATGTCTAAGGTGAGGTACCATTTAAGTCCCTCACCGGTGTACCACTAAAAATATTACCATTAGATCTATTTAATATAATTTAATGGTTTGGATTTATTTTAAAAAGAAGTATCGCATATGTCTTCTCGCACCTAATCTAGGCTTTATTTACCTTTCCCATCTATCTTTATTACTTCATCGCAGTATGAGTATCAGGCTACCTCCTCCATCTTTACTCAAATCTAAAAGAAAAACTGCATTGTTGTTCTTAAAAAGTTCTTTTTATAATTTTTTAATCTATGATTTCTTTGAAGATTTTTCTAAAGTTTAAATTTGAATTGTTTGTCTCTCTTTTATGACCTTTGATTAATCTTTCTTGATTCTTACCACATAAAACGAATAGTTTATTATGGGTTGCAGCGACGTTGCTACGATGAAGAGCGGATGAATTCGAGCGTCCATTAATGGCGATTTATATCGTGGCTGCAGAATCGATGGTTTAGCACATGTAATCGGCTCCACATCTCTAATCATGAGTGCTCTATCTAAAGACAATTCCTTAACTCCCCATCTTTCTCCATATCATACAATTAAGATGGATAAAACTCTTAAAAATTGGGAATTTGAAATAAAAAACAAACATAAAAATTATTGTTGAAAGAGATCTTATATTTCTTCTGAATTTTAAATTTTTATTTTTACTCTCAAATCTCAATTAAGAAATGAAGAAGACGAGATTTGCAGTGTAATGATTGTATCACGTTTGGTTGAAAAAAAATGAAAAAAAAAAAGGCAAAATTTGGGTGGGGTAGAAATAGGTGTTACTTTTATTTCTCTAATAAATCTAAACCATTAAATCATATAAAATAGATCTAAGGGTGATATTTTTAATGGTACACCGGTGAAGGACTTAAATGATACCTCACCTTAGACATACGTTTTTGATCCTGTGCGGCGGTCCCATGAGTGTCCGTGATGGACTAGCGGCTGTGTGTCCTTGGATCTTGCCTTGATGAGGCGTATGATGGACGTGTAGAGGTGCGGCGCGCCTGATCTTGTAACAAACTTTCCCAAATAAAAATGGTAAAAATCTTGGTCGATGCCAAGAGTCGAACTGGCTCCCCCACGCTCAAGGATCATGCGCTTTGTCCAACCACTAGGACATAGTTTATTTGCTGTCAAGTCAATGCTACACAAAGATAATATATAAAAAAAAACAAAGCATTCAAAATTTTAAAAGAGAACTGTTGCGCGCCCAGCCAGAGGGGTCTTCTTCCTCGTTTTGGATTTTTTTATCAGGGCTTTAGCTACAGACAGATTCGTGGGTATAGCTTATACCCACGGTTTTTCAAGCGTGGCTACAGACTTTTTTCCATTCGACCTGCAAATCGTTTACGATAAACACAAAAAAACATTCCAGAATGATTGTAAGAAGCCTCACGAATCCCATGGACTCATTAATTTGGCCTGATTTTACCTGTTTCAAGAAAACCCAAAACGCAAACCCTAACCTTCATCAATGGTGATTCGCGATGAAGTCACGGAAACACCGAATTAACCGCCCAGAAACGCACTATGCATCAAGACTAACAAGATTATGTATTCAATTTATAGGTATGCTCAAAGAATCAATGGAATCGAAGAACAAAAAAAGTAAGAACAAACCGATGGTTTTGACGGGCGTTCTTGATGCTTTTTGACCCGAGAATGATTGGGAGAGCTCCAGAATTCTTCAAGGAGTGTATAGCAATGCTTGAAACTCTCTGAATTCCCACCAATCCTTGAAACCGAATTGAGTCCTCTTTCTCAAAAATCAAGCTTTTTCCTGGTATTCTTGGATGCCACTCCTTGTAAAAAATCGACCCCTATTCTTCTGTGCTTTCTCAGTATATATAGCATAAACAATTAGGTTAATAATCTTCACATAAATCTCTTGAAATTATGGTGAAATATTTGATTGAATATTTGTATGCAAATCTTTCCAAATTTGAGTTCAATCTTCCATATCTCTCTCCAATATCTCTTGCAACGATTCATAATCAGAAATAAGATAATTGGATGCTTATAATTGATTGGAAAATAAAAGTCATGCATATCTTCTATATTTCTTATTATTTATTTAATTAAATTTTGAATTTAATTGAACAAATTTCAAAATAAAATAAATAAAAAATAATAGAAAATAGAGAATGGCATTATGGGCCATGGATAAGTTCATGATTATTTTTCAAAACCAAAACTTAGGCCCATTTGTAAAAAAAAAACGTCAAATTTGTTCAAATTGACTTTTACGTATTTTCTCAATTCTTGTCAACTTCAACGAGTCATAATTCCCTCAATATTTATCATATGGAGATGTTCTAGGACTTTTTGAAAATCCCAAGATGTCCTCTACAAACCCCTTTGGAACATATTCTTCACTTGGAGATTTTATCTTGAGGATATGGCTCCTGGAAGAAAACAGATTTTTGCGAGCTTCTAGAAGGACCTGTAATGTTTTGGCTCATATCTCTTAGGTAGAAGCATTTCTTGACCTTGAGCCCAACATCAAAGTTGTAGAGAATGAAATTTCCTTGAGAATAGGCTTTAGTTGGGGAATTTTTTGATAAAGCATGAAAGAGATATGATTAGTCAAAGTTGGGTTGACTTTTGTTTAAAAACCCTGATTTAGAAACTTAAATTTTTGATGATTTTGGAGCTTTTGATTCACTGATTTTCCTTTGAATGAGCCAAACCCTAGTTTTAGAGTTTTGTATAGGAGAGTGTGTCTTGAAGCTTTGTGTTTTGATTTGAATTTGAATAGGAGAAATAGTATGGGCAAATTTTGGGGTATGACAGCTGCCCCTGTTCAATTATCTTACACCTGAAGATGTAGAGTGGTTCGTATTCCAGTCGGTATCTGAAGGTGGAAGATGATTGAACACTAGAATACCAAGAAATTTGCCCTAGCTGAAGTAGGGACTTTTGTCGGAGATGGGCTTAAAGATGCCATCCAGGCCTTAAGAGAAAATTTATTGGAGATTGATCATGTCAGCACCGTTCGTAGTAACTGAATTAGATCTAAGTCTTTTGAACTATTCATGGAGGATGCTCGAAACTAAGTATCAGAACTAAATCGTCGTCTTGATTATCTCTGAACTATTTTCGAAATAATTGTCACAATTAAATCTCTATCTTGATTATCTCTGAACTATCTTTGGAGGATATCCAAAATTAAGTGTCAAAATTAAATCCCTGTCTTGATTATCTCTGAACTATCTTTGGAGGATATCCAAAATTAAGTGTCAAAATTAAATCCATATCTTGATTATCTCTGAACTATCTTTGGAGAATACCCAAAATTAAGTGTCAAAATTAAATCTTCGTCTTGATCATTTCTGAACTATCTCTGGAAGATATCCAAAATTAAGTGTCAGAACTAAATCTTTGTCTTGATCATTTCTGAACTATCTCTGGAGAATATCCGGAACTAAGTATCAGAATTAAATAACTATCTTGATTATCTCTGAACTATCTTTGGAGAATACCCAAAATTAAGTGTCAAAATTAAATCTTCGTCTTGATCATTTCTGAACTATCTCTGGAAGATATCCAAAATTAAGTGTCAGAACTAAATCTTTGTCTTGATCATTTCTGAACTATCTCTGGAGAATATCCGGAACTAAGTATCAGAATTTAGATATATGTGTTGATTATCTCTGAGCTATCTTTGGAAGATATCCAAAATTAAGTATCAGAACTAAATCTCCATCTTGAATGAGCGTCAAAATTAAATCTTTGACTTGATTATCTCTGCACTGTATCTAGAAGCCAATGTTTACTTGATTGTAGAAGTAGGCTGAAAAAGGAACATTAGTTTTATGCAATGTTGTGATGCATGTATTGTAATGTTTATGAATGAAAGTGTTATGCATAGGCAATGAGGCGTATGTATGTTATGTATGAATTTACTATGACACATGATGTATGAAAATGATTTATGCTATTTGGGGTATCTTGAGAAAATAAATCTCTGTTTCATTGCGATTTTGTCGTTGGATCTTGTCTTGAAGAAGTACAGCTGGGGATTTATGATTCTTGCTTGGGGATGATCAATAACTTGATGTACTCTGATTGGGAATAAAGACATTAATAAACCATGTTGGCGAAGAGAAAAGTGTTGGAGAAACGATAGTGTTGAAGATGTAAACCCTGTTGGGGATCCATATCTGTGTCGGGACGAGAACTTTTGAAGATATCTTCTTAATGATTACTTTGTGGGGATATGATCTTATGAACCTGGCTCTGTGGGGAGATGTGGGTGTCTTGAAAGTTGCCCCCAGTATCATAGTAACTTATTACACGATTCAGGACACGCCACTGAGTAATGATCAAGATGTTGAACTGGACTTGCATAGATTTTCCCCAGTTAGCAGGAACTTTGAAAAGATTCGCCTCGCGAGGACTTTATGAGATGTTCACTATGGGCGATATGCCCCTAGTAATCATAGGCCCAGGACAATGTCCCATGTTGGTTGAGAAGTAGCTCCATATCTACTTGGATGCATGCCCCTGATTGTTTTGGCATCCTGAGATGTTCTTGAAATCTTGTCTTGGTTGCCCCAAATTGATCGGGGGAATAGTTTGAAATCCTCTTGGGATATATGCCTTTGACTGTTGGTCATTTGGGAGATTCTTGGAACCTTGACTTGATTGCCCCAGATTGATTGGGCAAAGCGTGTCGTGCCCCTTGTATTCATTGACTTTTAGTCAACTGAGTCAGTTATAAGGGATGTTGCTGCTGAAATAGTTTTGTCTGTCGAGGTGACTTTTAGTCATTAGTCGTACCCTGTGCAGATTCTTTCTGATGTTAACATTTGAAATTATGTAGCAAAATATGTTTGATAATGAATTCATGAGATGCAATGCATATGTCTGTCTTGAGTTTTTTTTTTTGGAAAACATTAAAACAGGAGATGTAAAAACATGATATTTGTAAAAACATGATATTTGTAACAACGTGATATTTGTAAAACATGATATTTGTAAAAACGAAATATCAACTCAGCATTTTCGGTAAACCTTAAGGAGTCAGGATACCTTTCGGGTGACAGTATGCTTTCGAACTAACCATGCTTCAATTAGGACTTTCAAGGGTTGTAACGTGGCTTGGTTCACGGTTTAAGAAACAAAGGATAAAGGCTTAAAATTTGATTGTATCCACCCCTCTTCATGATGATCTTCAATCCTAAGCTCAGTTGATTCAACTTATGCATTCAGGTTTCAAGGGACTTTTGGATTTGCACCTTTGATAATGATGATGGTTCACAAGCAGAGGGAACTTTTGAGATGGCAGTCACTTCTTCCTTTTGGTAGTCACAACTTTGAGTTGTTCAAGAATTTATTGACTTCTTTTTTTTCATCTTTTTGATATCCCTAACTTTTGCCTGAACTGTCTATTTTGAGCTTACAGTCATCGGGATGCCTTGATTTTTTGCCTAAGTCATCTTTTGATTTTTTGACTTAGCAGGCTTTTATTTGTATATATGTTTTTTCATTTTTCCTTCTTTTGAAAGATATTGACTGCCTTGTTTGATGATTTATGAACCATCATTGTCTTTTGATTGACATCTCCAACACTTCTTTGATGTGTGCGGATGAACGCCTGTGATTGAAACCTTTGTTGGAAGGTGTACGGAATGATTCTCTTGAAATATAATGCACAGCCAAATTAACTAAGAACTACCCTGCCCCAGGTTATGATCAAGGGTTTTAATTAGTACAAGAAAGAAACTTCTACTTCTTAGGCTCAAAAGGGTTGACGAGGGATTATCATCCTTATATCTCCACTGTTTAGGAATTGAAACAATGCCTGTACATCATCAGCATAGTCCATTCAAAAGCATACTCTATGACGTTGCGGTATCGTTTTCGTCATCCTCCCTCAAAAGGCTTACAACTTAGCAAGAGTTGAATAAACATAAAACATATGCAAAGTAAATACGCAATTTAAAATGAGTGATAATGAAATAATGTACTCAAGACAAACATATGCAATGCACTGATGATAATTATTAAAACAGATAGTGTCTATCATAAGTCGACTGTTTAAACAAATAGAATAGAAATTGCAAATGGAAGTAAATCTAATGATCTAAATAGTTCATCCTTCTAGCCACCCATAGCATTAGCAATCTTGTTGTGATTAGGCGTGGGAGCAGTAATCACATTAGGAGTTGCAGGGGTGTCGAACTCAATTTCGCCAGCGTCGATCATATCTTGGATCTTGTTCTTCAACGGCCAACAATTCTTTGTGTCATGTCCAGGACTATTAGAATGATATGCGCATCTCGCATTGGGCTTGTAACTAGGAGCGGAGGTGTTAGGATTCTTAGGAGGATCCCTAAGGGTGATCAAATTTGCCTTTAGCAGATGTTGTAAGGCTTGAGCTAGCGACATATTGATCTTTGTGAATTGACGTCTGGGTGTATCTTGTTTGTTTTGACGACCTTGTTGAGGCGCCGGTGTGGAGCTCAGAACTGCCCCAATAGATTGATCGTGGTTTATCCTTTTCTGCCCATACACAGCATTGGAATCTGACCTCCCATTGAAATGCTTCTTTGTAGTACTTGAGGATGTACCCACTTGAATCTTCCCACTTCGAATACCATTCTCAACACGTTCTCCAGTTAAGATAAGATCAGTAAATCCAGATGAGGAGCTACCTAGCAGGTGACTATAGAACGGCCCAGTTAGCGTACCCATGAACATGTCCACCAACTCCCTATCAGTCAAGGAAGGTTGGACTCTCCCAGCTAGATCTCTCCACTTTTGAGCATACTCCTTGAAACTTTCCTTAGATCCCATAGACATGCTTTGTAGTTGCATGCGAGTTGGCGCGAGATCAGAATTGTATTGGTATTGCTGATAAAAAGCAACAACCAAATCTTCCCAGGTACAAATGTTGATGCTCTCGAGTTGATAGTACCATTCAAGCTGAGTTCCATATAAGCTTTCCTGAAAGAAATGGATCCAGAGCCTCTTGTCAGCAGTGTGAGGCTGAATCTTCCTTACATAAGACCTTAGGTGCATCTTGGGACAGGATGCCCCATCATACTTAGCAAAAGTAGGAGTTTTGAATTTTGGAGGAATAATGACCCCAGGAACGAGCCCTAGTTCTTCAAAATCCAACCTAGGTACCTTCTGAATTTCTACGCTCCTCAGACGCTCTTCCAGTTGCCTATACTTCTCATCAGCATAATACTCATCTTGAGGGTACTCATTTTCCTCTTCTTCCTCCTCTTCCTGATCATCAGAACCCACATGGCTTCCCTGATTGTTCTTGACACTGAGGTCATCTCTTTCTCCTTCCTCTTCTTCATCTTTAGGGATTTCAGCTTCCTCGGCCCTCTTGGGACGACCTTTGAACCTTCTCCCTATGTTGATCACCCCTTTGGGTTTCTTGGTCTTCTTATCCTTCTTAGTTAGAAGGGCTTTCAGCTCGTCTTTCCCCTTAGACAAGGTCAGGATCAGAGCTTGGAATTCAGTGTTTTGAGCTTGTAGATCCTTAACTGATTGTTCGAGATTCATGATGCTGAAATAAACAGCAAAAGGATGAGGTATTTGCTTTTATGAAAACCTGTAATGTGATGTTTATGAACGAATGACTATGCATATGCAATGTTTTCAAGGACTTTGAAATTTAAATTTGTTTAAACAAGAAAGAAAGAACAAATTCATTAATAATGATAATAGTAATTAACTTATACTTTAGTTATGGTTCTTTGCCATTTTTAGGCTTACAAAAGAAAACAAATAAGTAAACAACTAGAGATAATAAATAGTAATAAGATAAAGCTCCTTCAAATCTCCCATGGACGCTTCCTCTTTGATCCGATGAAGTTGTTGATACTTTGCTCCGCCCGAAGTAGTCTCGTGAGTTCTAAAACTTGTTTCTCTTTGGCACGGAATTGAGCCTCAAAAGTATCTCTTTCTTCTTTCAATTGAACCCATGACTTTTGTAGTTCTTCTAAATAGGTAGGCATGTCGGGATGGAGAACAACCAAAGGAACCTTTTCTTTGCATTCAGGTTCAACAATCACAGGTCTAACATAAGGATATGGCATGACGAAACGTTGAGCACGAGTGCGCACCCATATGAGATAAGGTTCTGAAGGAAGGGAGTTCTTTTGCCCCCAACTCTTGCTATCTACCTTGTACACTTTATTCCAAGCGCGTATGAACTCTCGGCGTTGGTTTTGAATATCTTCTTCATAGTTGAAAGCAACCCCTTCAATAATCAAGTGGTGAGGACCATCTCTTCGAGCATAACCAAACTGTCGTAGGGCTAACGAAGGGTTGTAGGTGATTCCGCCTCTAATACCAAGGAGAGGCACATTAGGGAATTTCCCACAATGATCGATAATAGTGACGTGCTCCTGGGATATGACGTGCTAACGGATATCTGAATGAGAAAGTGACATGATTCTTCGAGACCATTGCATTTTTTGATCGTTTCTCACCACTGAACGTGGAAGGTGCGAAATAAACCACCTAGCCAGCAAGGGTGTGCAACACATAAGAGTCCCTCTCTTCTACATGATACGAGAGTAAAGAGAGTGTAAAATATCTCCAAGTAGTGTAGGTACAGGGTTGTGAGTCAAGAAAATCTTGATTGCGTGCACATCAATGAATTGATCAGGATTAGGAAACAAAACCAAACTATATATCAATAGAGCCAAAACATCTTCAAAAGCATGGTAACTCATGGCTTTCAGAAATTGTCGAGCTTTCCCAAATAAGAATTTGGCCGAGAGACCTTCGACTCCATTCTTGGTGTCCCAGTTGGAAGCAATGTCTGATCTCTTTAGGTGTAGTGCAGCAACAATAGTTTCAAGTTTTGGAGTGCTCTCCAAACCAGTAAAGGGTAGATGCTCAGAGATGGGTATACCAAGCAAATCCGAGAACTCCTCCAAGGTAGGTACCAACTGATAGTCTGGAAAAGTGAAGCAATGATGCTCGTGATCGAAGAATTGACATAAGACCCTCATCATATCTTCTTCAAATTGAGAGGTGACCAGTCGGAGTAGATAACCATGTCTTTCAGCAAACTTAGAATTTCCAGGAACTTCTAAGGCAAGCTCCTTAAGCTTAGAAGGTATCCCCATGAAGTTAAGTCGTACATAATCCCTAGTAGCAAAAGCCATGTCCTACAAAGCAGTACAAATATAAACTTCTTGGTCCTTGAAATTGTTAGTGGATATGATATGCCATGATGTCATGATGTCATGATGCCAAGTAGATAACAAACACAAACAAGTCACACAATTGCCTTAAGGGTAGGCTTGCATGAAGTTCATAGGTATATACCCTTCTTCCTTTCGTTTAGTTGGTTCAACCTGTCCTAAAAAGTAACCAGGTTCTATGGTGCTCATATCCCTGATCTTTCTCGTGGGCATTGTCTCAACATAGCACTCAATCGGCCAGCCAAAAGCATCCCTTGAGTCCAATCTCAATGAGTGTAGAATCGAGTATCAACCGGCTTCAGTCAGGAATCCGAAGCCAGCCATCTCGCTACTTCTTATAAGCCAAAGTCAAGTTCAACTAAGGTTCTAAAGGCGGATTAATGCTCATGACACCACGCGGTAGCCAAATGTCTCCTCGATCAGATTCGAGGGCCATCAGGACAAACCAAAGCGTCGCACTAACGGTGGCCACCAGTTCAACCATAACGATACATGTCGTACAGCTTCCCTGGTCTCACGCCACATACTTGAGGTACACTAGATCCGGGTGTAGGATCTTTCACATATAAGAATTCCCAAAACAGCCTTGAAAATTAAAACAAGCAAAACAAACAATAGAAAACATTTTAAAGTGAATCCTAAACTTTTAAGGTAACCCCTCTTTTTATCGAAGTTTATCCCCAGCAGAGTCGCCAGTTCAGTAATACGGTGAACTGACTTTTTATCGATCGAAATGTCGCGGTACGCAAGAGTCGCCACTGACTTTTATTTTATCCAAATATCGGAAAGGCTAAAAGAACAGGAAAATACCTTTTAAAAAGATTTTGAGTTCGGGGGGTAAATTATGCAAAGGGAAGGTTTAAAAGGCACCCTTTGCATCCATGGTTTTCCATGGGCTCTTAATTTGCTTTGCTCTTTTTGTTTCAGAAATGTAGAAGAAGTGAATACGGACTTTAGCTCGTAAATGAGCGTAGCCATATTGAAGAATTATGAGAAAGAATATTGAAAATGTTTTAGAGCAAGGCAAAGCAATTAAGGGCAATTTACCTTATAATTTTGAGAATCTGTTCTTTTAGCCTTTCAGGGTGAAAGGGTCTATCCTTGCCATAAGAGGGCAGGAAGCCTTTCATTTGGAGGTTAAAGGGTCGTCGTAGTGTCGTTCGCCATAAGACTGACCCATGCCATAGAGAGGCAGGTAGTCTGAGGGAAGGACCAGAATAGCCTTTTTCGTAGGCAGCCAGAGGATACCTTAGCCTTTTTCGTAGGCAACTTCAGAGGGTCGAGATCATGCATATCGAAGGCAGCATCATTAGGGACCATGATCTTAATCGAGGCAACTGGCTAAGGTATCCTCGTATTCGGGGGACTAGCTATTCTGCAAAATAACACAAGGCAACAGGCAACAAGGCAACAGGCAACAGAGAGGTTACCCCAAAGGTGTGCGTGGGTGCATCAATCACGTGATTAATTCGATTAAATTATCTTATAATTAGTGAGGCTAATTCAATTTAAGGTTGCACTCCCTAAATTACTAACCACACAGATAATATAAGGCAAAAACAATAGCAATATAGGGGAGGGGACAATGAAACCAGCGGATCCCTAATAGGGTTTGACATAAGTAATAAAAGACAAGAAATATCAGGGTTTAGGGTTACCAGTACTCGTAGCTTTGGCAGTCGACAAACCCTGAAAATTGGAAAAGAAAGAATAAACAAAGAAGGGGTGAGTGCATTATCGGTTCAGCCATAAACAAGGTTAACCCTAATCAACAAAAGTAAAAGTACGAGAAAAGGGTAAAAACACTTAGCTTCTATTGGAAGGTTGATGCGCAAAGGTTTGCCTCGTGTATGAAGCATTGACTCTGACCATCTGAGAATTGTCAGAAGAAGCAAGCCGTGAGTGTATGGCTAATTCAAGGGCAATCAAATTTTAACCCTAATTTGATAAAAAAACAAAATTAAAATAGAATGATTTTTTAAAACAAATACGAAGTAGGAATTAGCTTTTAATTTAATCTGATATGATTCGTAGTCGGAGGTAGCCTCGAGGTTAACCTTGAAAAATGGGCAAAAATAGGCAAGATAGAAAAAGAAGTGAGTGCAAGAAGAGTCCATCGACTTTTGAGGTTAACTTTAATTAAAGGAAACAAAATAGACTTTTAAAACAAATTAAATACTTAGCTTTGTGAAGGGTATGTCGCGTAGTCGGAAGGTGTCTTGACAAGTACCCTAAAAACGGCATGGAAAAGAAATATTCAGTGTAGGGCATGATCTTCGTAAACCCTGATTAGGGTACGAATTGAATAAAAAAACGTAAACGATTTAATCAATTATTGGTCTTGCGACCTAATTAATTAAATCGAGGAGAGAAGAATAAAATCACGCACAAAAGTATTTTTAGGATTTCTTGAAAATATAAGTAATTAAATATAAATTAAATAAGAAAATAAATGTATATAATAAAATAAATATATATGATAAATATTAACTATAAAAAAAATTATTATAAACCAATAAAACAATATAGTAAATATTAACCAAATAAAGGTATAATTTTATTATTATTAAGAAAAAGAAAAGAATTAAAATGATATATATAAATAAATAAAAAGTAAGGATTAAAAAATAAAAAAAATAAAAAAATATAGAAAACTTAACGTTTTTGATCCAGTGCGGCGGTCCCATGAGTGTCCGTGATGGACTGGCGGCTGTGTGTCCTTCGATCTTGCCTTGATGAGATCTGAAGGACTTATGGCCGGAGGCGTATGATGGATGTGTAGAGGTGCGGCGCGCCTGATCTTGTAACAAACTTTCCCAAATAAAAATGGTAAAAATCTTGGTCGATGCCAAGAGTCGAACTGGCTCCCCCTCGCTCAAGGATCATGCCCTTTGTCCAACCACTAGGCCATGGTTTATTTGCTGTCAAGTCAATGCTACACAAAGATAATATATAAAAAAAACAAAGCATTCAAAATTTTAAAAGAGAACTGTTGCGCGCCCATCCAGAGGGGTCTTCTTCCTCGTTTTGGATTTTTTTATCAGGGCTTTAGCTACAGACAGATTCGTGGGTATAGCTTATACCCACGGTTTTTCAAGCGTGGCTACAGACTTTTTTCCATTCGACCTGCAAATCGTTTACGATAAACACAAAAAAACATTCCAGAATGATTGTAAGAAGCCTCACGAATCCCATGGACTCATTAATTTGGCCTGATTTTACCTGTTTCAAGAAAACCCAAAACGCAAACCCTAACCTTCATCAATGGTGATTCGCGATGAAGTCACGGAAACACCGAATTAACCGCCCAGAAACGCACTATGCATCAAGACTAACAAGATTATGTATTCAATTTATAGGTATGCTCAAAGAATCAATGGAATCGAAGAACAAAAAAAGTAAGAACAAACCGATGGTTTTGACGGGCGTTCTTGATGCTTTTTGACCCGAGAATGATTGGGAGAGCTCCAGAATTCTTCAAGGAGTGTATAGCAATGCTTGAAAATCTCTGAATTCCCACCAATCCTTGAAACCGAATTGAGTCCTCTTTCTCAAAAATCAAGCTTTTTCCTGGTATTCTTGGATGCCACTCCTTGTAAAAAATCTACCCCTATTCTTCTGTGCTTTCTCAGTATATATAGCATAAACAATTAGGTTAATAATCTTCACATAAATCTCTTGAAATTATGGTGAAATATTTGATTGAATATTTGTATGCAAATCTTTCCAAAATTGAGTTCAATCTTCCATATCTCTCTCCAATATCTCTTGCAACGATTCATAATCAGAAATAAGATAATTGGATGCTTAGAATTGATTGGAAATAAAAGTCATGCATATCTTCTATATTTCTTATTATTTATTTAATTAAATTTTGAATTTAATTTAACAAATTTCAAAATAAAATAAATAAAAAATAATAGAAAATAGAGAATGGCATTATGGGCCTTGGATAAGTTCATGATTATTTTTCAAAACCAAAACTTAGGCCCATTTGTAAAAAAAAAACGTCAAATTTGTTCAAATTGACTTTTACGTATTTTCTCAATTCTTGTCAACTTCAACGAGTCATAATTCCCTCAATATTTATCATATGGAGATGTTCTAGGACTTTTTGAAAATCCCAAGATGTCCTCTACAAACCCCTTTGGAACATATTCTTCATTTGGAGATTTTATCTTGAGGATATGGCTCCTGGAAGAAAACAGATTTTTGCGAGCTTCTAGAAGGACCTGTAATGTTTTGGCTCATATCTCTTAGGTAGAAGCATTTCTTGACCTTGAGCCCAACATCAAAGTTGTAGAGAATGAAATTTCCTTGAGAATAGGCTTTAGTTGGGGAATTTTTTGATAAAGCATGAAAGAGATATGATTAGTCAAAGTTGGGTTGACTTTTGTTTAGAAACCCTGATTTAGAAACTTAAATTTTTGATGATTTTGGAGCTTTTGATTCACTGATTTTCCTTTGAATGAGCCAAATCCTAGTTTTAGAGTTTTGTATAGGAGAGTGTGTCTTGAAGCTTTGTGTTTTGATTTGAATTTGAATAGGAGAAATAGTATGGGCAAATTTTGGGGTATGACAGACACTACTCTCTTTTGTAAAACCTTTAAAAAGGATATTTTAATTTGTCAAATATATGTTGATGATATCATCTTTGGAACATCTAATGCTACACTTGGAAAGGAGTTTGTTGAGTCTATGCAGGCTGAATTTGAAATGAGCATGATGGGGGAACTCAAGTATTTCCTTGGAATTCAAATCAACCAAACTTCTGATGGAACCTATGTTCATCAAACGAAGTATGTGAAAGAACTTATCAAGAAGTTTAATCTTTCTGAAAGCAAAGAAGCCAAAACTCCTATGCATCCAACATGTGTCCTAGGTAAGGATGAGGTAAGTAAGAAGGTAGATCAGAAGTTGTACAGAGGTATGATTGGATCTCTTCTATACCTAACTGCTTCTAGACCTGACATTCTCTTCAGTGTTTGTTTGTGTGCTAGATTCCAATCAGATCTGAGAGAATCTCATTTAACTGCGGTTAAGATAATTCTGAGGTATCTGAAAGGTACTACTAATGTTGGTTTAGTTTACAGAAGATCCAAAGAATACAACTTAGTAGGATTCTGTGATGCTGACTATGCTGGAGATAGAATTGAAAAGGAAGAGCACTTCTGGAAGTTGTCAATTTCTTGAAAGTCATCTGATCTCATGGTACAGCAAGAAGCAAGCTACAATTGCACTCTCAACAACAGAAGCAGAATATGTTGCTGCTGCTGGTTGTAGCACACAAATGCTCTAGATGAGAAGTCAGCTAGAAGATTATCAGATATATGAGAGTAACATTCCTATCTTCTGTGATAATACTTCTGCTATATGTTTATCAAAGAATCCTATCTTACATTCAAAAGCTAAACATATTGAGATTAAACATCATTTCATAAGGGACTATGTTCAGAAGAGTGTTATATCTTTAAACTTTGTGGATACAAACCATCAATGGGCTGATATCTTTACAAAACCCCTTGCTGAAGATAGGTTTAAGTTCATTCTGAAGAATATCAGTATGGATTTATGCCCAAAATGAGAAGATGAGAAGATCTTATGTATGAGTATCTTCTGAAATATGTTTGGATTATTCTTTTATAAGAAGTTCTGATTGTAATCAATTAGAAGTAGTGATTCGGTTATTACTAACGTTTCATTGTCTAAGCTGATTCAGAATCTCCTTAAAAGTAAAACAGCTGTAACTGGCTTTCCAGATGGTAAACACGTGTTCACTATTTGTGGACAAGCGTGCGTGCAGTTGAGGGGACGCCTACTTAGGTAACTGTGCTAATCACTTCTTTTGTCATTATTATCTCTCCTCACGTCACGTAACATTAAATGCTATCCATCCTTTCAGTTTATTTCTTTTTCGTTTTATATTCCTCAAACGTTTCTTTTCCCTCTAATTATTTATCTATCTCCGTGCATTCATTGTCATCTCTGTTTCCTCTCTCTCTCTCTCTCTCTCTCTCTCTCTCTCTCTCTCTCTCTCTCTCTCTCTCTCTCTCTCTCTCTCTCTCTCTCTCTCTCTCTTTATATGCATCTTGCATAAACCCTAGCTTATTTCATCTTCAAACTAGCATTCACCATGAATCCGTTTTCTAGTTCCTCTCAACTAGCATTCAACAGACAAAAGGTTACTCCACTGAAAACTTGCTCCACTCCTCCGTCAGAAATGGAAGTTTTGTGTAAATCTTCTAAGGACGCTGGTGATTTGAGTACTTATGGTTCCAAACCAAATGCGAAGACAAAGGCTCAAGGGTGGTCGATCTATGTGAATAGAACGGTTGGAAGGATTGATTGGTTCCAGGTTGAGAATCAAATCTCGGGGACTGCTGACATTGATTTCAAGACGGATCTCTCAAGATTCCAAGAAGTCTCAAGTCAGATCTCTTCTGTGATGATGTTATCAACATTTGTCCAAAGGAAGAAGACTTTCTTGAGATATTGGGTGAAGTTAAGATTCATGTTCTTAACTTCTATGTTAAGGGAAAGCCCCGTTTGAGACATTAGCTCTCCTCCTGTGAACTGTCTCTCACTTCCTCCTTGGATTCATGTATTCTCTTCCCGTAGAGCTTCTCGTCTGGACAGGCATGCAAAGTTTCAAGCTTTCATGGCTAGACAAACTGAGAACAACGCAGGGATTCATGATATGTTAGCTAAGATTATGTCTAAGCTAGGGTCTTAGTCTTTGAGTCTTTGTAGTTTTCTTTCCTTGTTGCATCTGCCTATTCTGCATACACCTTTTGTAATTCTATTTGTTTAATCAATGAAAAGTTTAATTTTGTTTATTTTCTTTGTCGTTTTTATACATCTGAATCTTTTATATTCTTTTTGATGTTATGACAAAAAGGGGGAGAAAATATATGATAAATGATCTGATTAATATTATCAGTTACCGGGTAAAAAGGCCCCACATTACTAACAGAACTTGCAAAGTTCTATGCTTTAAGTTGTGTTGTTGCAGGAGTTGAAGAAAATCTTTAAAAGATCAACATAAGAAGCAACAAGATGAGGAAAAGCAATTCTATAGAGAATCAAGCTCTTGGATTCTTGAAGCAAGCTGAGTGCTATGAAGCTTCAGAATCAGAAGCAAGAAGGAAGAATGTTCATATATTCTGATGATAGAATATGCTCTGAAATATTATGCCTATGTGTTCTGATACATATTATGTGGCTCTGACACAGTTTATGTGTTCTGAAACATACTCTATGTTCTGACTCTTTCATGCTGCTTTTGTCGTTTAGTTTTGTTCTGTAACATTTCAGGATGTAGAGATGCTCTGATGATGATCTGGTACATTCAACAATGTTCTGATACAATCTAGCATGAAGTGATGTAAGAAGAAATTCAAGCTCTAAAGCTGTCCTAATGGAAGCAGAAATCAGAAGCTGTGAATGTTTTGAAGATCAAAGAAATTCAAGTTCTGAAGCTGTCCGATGGAAGCAGGAATCAGAAGCTGTGAATGTTCTGAGGATCTAAAGAAATTCAAATTCTGAAGCTGTCCTATGGAAGCAGAAATCAGAAGTCATGAATGTTCTGAAGATCAAGCATATGTGAACGTCTCTACTGAAATACTCAGGGAAGTCTTTTATTTATAAAGTTCTTCTAGTATTAATTTCAGGGGGGATTATTCATCTCAGGGGGAGATTGTTAATCTCAGGGGGAGACATATTGACATGCTTATGCTATAGCTGTGTAATTGTCTTTAGCCGTCTTCTCTTTCTGATCGCAAATTCATATCATTTATATATGTTTTTGTCATCACCAAAAAGGGGGAGATTGTTAGGACAAGATTTGTTCTGATCAATATTCTTAGTTTTGATGATAACAAGGATATGAATTTTGTGTGAGATAATGTGGTACTCTAATACATTGCAATTTCCCTTTCAGGAAATATATATAAAGAGTATGCACAAATCAGCGCTCAGAAGCTTTGACTCAGAAGGTTCAGCATGCAACATCAGAACATGGTCTGGCAAGACATCAGAAGATGGTCAAGGCAGAATCTGAACATGGGTCTATGGAAGCATCAGAAGAACTTGACTTCAGAAGCAGAAGCACTGAGGTCCTCACGGTATCACGCTCAGAAGCACTTCAAGGTCAGAAGACAAGAAGATGCTCTGCACCAAGCTGTTTGACTCTGATGATATTCAAACGTTGTAAACACAAACATCATATCAGAAGCAAGTACAAGATGGCAGGCTACACTGACTGACAAAAGGAACGTTAGAAGCTATTAAAGGCAACGTCAGTAGACACAGCGTGAACAAGGCTCGAGGTAGTTGACAAAAGCGTGAAAAATTAAATGCAATGCTGTACGGAATACGCAAAGCATTAAATGCTCCCAACGGTCATCTTCTCAAGTGGCTATAAGTATGAAGTTCTGATGAGAAGCAAGGTTACGAATCCTGAACGAACTTATTCTGAAAAACTTGCTGAAACGCTGTTCAACTCAAAAGCTCAGAAACTTCATCTTCATCAAAGCTAACTACATTGCTGTTGTAATATATTAGTGAGATTAAGCTTAAACTTTAAGAGAAATATCACTGTTGTGATTATAGCTTTTCAGAAGCATTGTAAAACTCTTATTTGATTACATTAATTTGTAAGTAACTAGAGTGATCAATTGTTGATCAGGATACTCTAGGAAGTCTTAGCTTGTGTCTAAGCAGTTGTAATTAGAGTGATCATGTGGTGGTCAGGATACTCTAAGAAAGTCTTAGCTTGTGTCTAAGCATTTGTTCCTAGAGTGATCAAGTTGTGATCAGGATACTCTAGAAGACTTAGTCGTGGACTAAGTGGAAAACCATTGTAATCTGTTGCGATTAGTGGATTAAATCCTCAGGCGAGGTAAATCACTCCGTGGGGGTGGACTGGAGTAGTTTAGTTAACAACGAACCAGGATAAAAATAACTGTGCATTTTATTTTTATCGTTCAAGTTTTTAGACTACACTTATTCAAACCCCCCCTTTCTAAGTGTTTTTCTATCCTTCAACCATTGTCATCACCAACAAGTATGCACATGCTTCCGCAATCATTCGATCATTTACACATTTGGCGCAATAAACATATAAATAACCACAATTCATCCATCATTATACCAACACATTGCCATACTCACAAAATCATATATATATATATATATATATATATATATATGCACAATGTTTCATTTTACCAAAGCAATTGAATCAGTTTTTAAAAAAAAGTCGGACCACTGTTGAAAGTATTTGTGGGTAAATATTTTCGGTATATATCGTATCCACAGGGATTGGTTTAATATTACTTCCGTTCTATAGTTGGTTATTTTGAGTGAGAAAAAGTAGTTGAATTTGTTTTGTGGTTATAACTATCCTATTAAATCTAAACAATAATTTAAATGCAAATTCTGAAAGTTTGTTAACAATTAAAGAGATATGTTGAGCTTTAGGGTTCATCAACCTATTCCTATACAATTTGTTAATTAAATCTCAATCGAACAATCATTTGAATTATTATCTTCACTTATCCTCAAATATGATTCCATGTCTGCAAATCAAATTAGATAAACTTTTACCGTTATGAGATTCGATCTCTCCAAATATCAATATCGATAATAGCAATGAAGAACGATAATTATGAAAACCCAATCACAATTCCATCTTTGCGAATTGGGATTGAATCAATATAGTAACATAGGGCAAAAGTTAGAATCTTTTCTTTCGATCAAAGACTCCACAATGATTTAATATAAAAACAAGGTTTCTTATTGATAATAAATTCAAACAATTGTTCATAGGAATTAATCAATGGTATTGTATATTCATAGGCTAACTACTACCTTAAATTCAACACAATGGGGTTTAGCTCTCCATAGCCATGAAGAACACACAAGATTTCATGGAAGGATTCATCTTCATCGAGGGAATGTCTTCAATTGATGTTGAATTCTCCGTCGGATGTTGTCTTCTGATCTGGAATAGGATTGCTCTCTGAATTTCGCTCACCAAAGATCTCCCTCTTATGAGGATTAGGGATTCTATTTATAACAATTTGTCCTTGTAACGCAGATGTCGTGGCTCGACACGTACTGGCGCGACGCGAACCCAAGTCAGAGGGTTTGGCGCGTCTCGCCCATGATTGGCGCGGCTCGCCACTTGCTTTAGCCCAATTCTTTGTGATTCCGCTTCTTCAGAGCTTCTACGCCTGCGTGTTCCTTCGTCTTTGCTTCTTAACTTCAATATCTGCACAAATAGCACCCAAAGTGACGCAAGTTGTTCTACAATTAACATTGAACCTCGAAAGTTCAATTCTAACTATAAAATCCTTAAAAAGCACAAGATATATTCACTTTTAGCTCAAAAGGTAGTTAATTTAACAAATGAAAACACTATTAATTTACTCCTAAAAAAGTCTCCCCAACTTAGAGTTTTGTTTGTCCCTAAATAAAATTACTTACCTCAACGAAACAACAAAACATACCAACAATCATGCCACAAGTTTTTAAAAAAGGTTTTTCAAATTTCTCAATTCAGCAACCAAATAAGATACTCCTCATCTCCCTGCAAACTCAGAACACATACATGAAACAGATTTTGAAAGAAAATTACCTCCAGAAGTTTAAAACACTACACAATTGCAATTGAATCAGCACTAATCACTCTCATAAAAAAGTATGATGAATAATAGAGGGGTTAAACACTAATCCAAACAATTAAATCAACAAGAATCCATATCATACGTTCACCATATTGTTAGCATCAAGTCCTGTGGAATTTGAGAATCAGAAGGTCTTTCCAGGGTTGTAATGTGGTTTTAGATTCAAAGAAAAGAAGATAAACGAGGGGTGTTCCTATTCTAGGGAAGCATCCGAATCATAACTCCTTTCTTTTTCCTTTATACCTCAAACTTTCTCACCTATTCTTCCCTTTTCTATTCGTAGCTTGATGTTTTTCTTATTCTTTTTTTTTTCTGTTTACTTTCAAACATTGTTTTCCCTTTTTTTTTTCTCTTCTTTTTTTTTTCAAGCTACGAATTTCTTTCGTTCTTTGCAAATCACCATCTACAGACTTACTCTTCTTTTTTATGATTCTCCCCAACTTGGAGATCAACCTGTATTCAGATTCTATGAATGCTCCCCTACTTTCTATGAAAGTAAAAGAGAAAACACATCACCAAAATTTATGGTTGATGGTCCAAAACAAAACTTTTTTCATTGAGATCAAACTCACCAGGTGTTTCCTTGGTGCATATGATGAAATTTATCTTGACCCCAGGCTCAAAGAATGGTTATCAAAGGATCACACTCTTACAGAAGGAAATAAATTTTAAGATGGAATCGGCTCAAAGAAACTCTCAGATTCAAACAAGTACCTAAATCACTTCCACAGATTTCCACAAACGATGCGACAATTGGTTTAACATGATACAAACAAGTCAAAGTAATCTATGGTCTCCTGCATATAGTAAACAATGGAAAGTTTCCTCACAATGGTTAAGGCTAAGCCGATCCAACAAAAATCGTGTACCATAAAGAACTTCTGCCAAGTATTTACTAACAACCTATGTTTCATGCACACACTAGGAGTTTGAGTTTGAAAATTCATACCTGACTTGTTACTTATTGAAAAAGAAGATGAAAACTAAATTTTTTGAACATTCACTCACTACCACTTTTATACATGTTGCTCCATTGTTGGTACTTTCATTACTCTTCACTTGAGCTTTTCTTCGTGTTATCAGGACTACTCACTCTAAATTGAGACAAACACAAAAACCAAACAATTGCGATACTTAACATAAACTTTAATACCAAGAAAACAAGTCATAGTGACCCTAAGGTTCACCAGAGTTCAGGTTAGCCATTCATAAAATAGCTAAAAACAAGATCAACAATAAGCAGAAAATATCATCACATCAGTTATCAAACATCGAATCAATCTCACCTGCACCCATCCCTTACAAGAAAAAGGGTTGGGCTCCGGCCAACAACAATTCTAAGATTTTCGCTCTGTTGAGTGTCAGAGTTTTTAGACACAGAATTAGGGGGAGATGTACAGGTTCCAAATAAAATCTGAATTTCGCATTACCGCGGCGCGCACATTTACAACCGCGGCGCGCTAAACTTTCTGTTTGGCATCGCGGCGCGCCCCTTATACTCGCGGCACGATTTTGCGAATTAAAGCCTATTTGAAAATTGTTACATTTTCCTTGCTTACTATTTGATTAATACTCCTTCCTACTCCTAATAGCACTGATTTGATGATATAAATAACTAATAAAGGAAAATTAAAAGAACTTACTCCGTTGGGTTGCCTCCCAACAAGCGCTTCGTTTAACGTCGCATGGCTCGACGGTCGAAATCCTTCCATTATGTGCTCAAAAGTGAGATTGTGCACACTTCTCTATCAAACTCTCCCCCAAGGTAGTTCTTTAACCGTTCTCCATTAAAGGTCCAACTTTCTTTAGTTTTACTATCCTCAATAGTAATGGCACCATATGGTTTGACTTCTTTAATTACGAACGGTCCTGATCACTTAGACTTTAGTTTTCCCGGGAAGAGCTTTAGTCTAGAATTGAAAAGTAGAACAAGGTCTCCCACCTTGAACTCTTTCTTCTTGATTCTCTTATCATGGTACCTTTTCATATTTTCCTTGTTCATTTTATTAGACTCATATGCTAGGTACCTGAATTCCTCGAGCTCATGGATTTTATTCCTCCTTTTCTTATAAGCCAAACTATCATCTTTATTGAAGAATCGTAAGGCCCATAATGCTTTGTGTTCCACCTCCACCGGGAGATGACATGCCTTACCATAAACCATTTGAAAAGGAGATGAACCAGTTGGTACTTTGTATGCTGTCCTATATGCCCACAAGGCATCATCAATCCTTACCGACCAGTCTTTTCGGGATTCTGACACAGTCTTCTCTAGAATATTCTTGATTGCTCTGTTTGAGATCTCTTCTTGTCCGTTGGTTTGGGGGTGATACAGTGATGCTATCTTTTGGTTGATATGATATTTGTCCAGCACTTTCGCTACCTGCTCGTTAACAAAGTGAGATCCACCATCGCTTATGATCACTCTAGGCATGCCAAAACGTGTAAATATGTTTCGATTTAAAAATTTTAGCACAGTGTTGGCATCCACTTTTGGTGTGGCGATGGCTTCTACCCACTTGGAGACATAATCCACTGCAACTAGAATATATTCATTAGCAAAAGATGGTAGAAATGGTCCCATGAAATCGATGCCCCAACAATAAAAAACTTCCACTTCAATAATGGTCTGAAGTGGCATCTCATCTCGTTTACTTATCCCACCAACTCTTTGACATTTGTCACAATTCTTTGCATGGTGATGGGCGTCTTTGAAAATAGTTGGCCAGAAAAACCCGGATTGGAGAACTTTTGTTGCCGTCCTCCATCCATTAAAATGCCCACCACTAGGTGAATTATGACAGTGCCACAAGATTTGTTGGGCTTCTTCTTCAGTAACACATCTTCTTAAAATTCCATCCTTACCTATCTTGAACAAATATGGGTCGTCCCATACATAGTATTTTGCATCAGCTAACAAGTTTTTCTTTTTGTTCCAGTCAAAGTCCTCCTGTATCATACCAGTTGCTTTATGATTAGCAAGATCGGAGAACCAAGGTCTTATTTGGAGTTGAAAAAGTTGTTCATCCGGAAACTCATCATTTATTTCAGCTTCTTGGTTGGTGACATTTACATTGACCATACGGGATAATGATCTGCTACCACATTCTCTGAACCTTTTTTATCCCGTATTTCTATGTCAAATTCTTGCAAAAGAAGAACCCAACGAATGAGTCTTTGCTTCGAATCCGGCTTAGTAAGCAGATATTTAATGGCCGCATGGTCTGTGTAAATCACCACCTTTGACCCAATGAGATAAGATCTAAAATTTTCAAGGGCATACACTATAGCTAACAGTTCTTTTTCTGTGGTAGCATAATTGACTTGAGCATCATTTAGCACCTTGCTGGCATAGTGTATGACATGAAATATTTTTCTTTTTCGTTGGCCTAATACCGCACCTATGGCATAATCTCTAGCATCACACATAAGTTCAAAATGGTTTTTCCAATCGGGTGCTACGATCACAGGTGCGGTGGCTAACCGTTCTTTTAGGTCATTGAAAGCTTGTACACAAGATTCATCAAAATTAAAATATGTACCTTGGTTGAGTAAATTACTCAAAGGCTTGGCAATCTTTGAAAAATCTTTTATGAACCTTCTATAGAATCCCGCATGACCTAAAAAACTTCTTACTCCTTTGACATTTATTGGAGGTGGAAGCTTTGAAATTACCTCCACCTTGGCTTGGTCCACTTCAAGTCCCCTTGAAGATACTTTGTGTCCGAGTACAATTCTTTCAGTTACCATGAAATGGCACTTCTCCCAATTTAGAATCAAATTGGTTTCAATACACCTTCCAAGTGCCACATCCAGATTATCCAAGCATGTATCAAAAGTTTTTCCAAACACCGAGAAGTCATCCATGAATACTTCAATACTTTTTTCAATGAGGTCTGAGAATATGGCTTGCATACACCGTTGGAAAGTAGCTGGAGCATTACATAATCCAAATAGCATTCTCCTATATGCGAAAATTCTAAATGGACATGTAAAAGCTGTCTTCTCATGATCTTCTGGGTTTACCACAATCTGATTGTACCCGGAATACCCATCCAAGAAACAGTAGTAATTCTTCCCCGATAACCTCTCAAGCATTTGATCCATAAATGGTAGAGGGAAGTGATCTTTTCTCGTAGCTTTGTTGAGTCTACGATAATCAATGCACATTCTCCACCCGGTTACAGTTCTTGTTGGTATAAGTTCATTTTTGTCATTACGGATTACCGTCATGCCTCCCTTCTTTGGCACAACGTGTACTGGACTTACCCATGCACTATCAGAAATTGGGTAGATCATACCTGCTTCAAGGAGTTTGATCACCTCTTTTCTTACTACCTCTTTCATTGTTGGATTTGGTCTTCTTTGTGGTTGAGCTACCGGTTTGAATTCTTCCTCCAACATTATCTTGTGCGTGCAATATGCAGGACTTATAACTTTTAGATCCGCCAATACCCATCCAATTGCGACTTTATTCTTTTGGAGAATTTGAATGAGTCTGGCCTCTTCTTTTGTACTCAATTTAGAACTAATAACGACCGGTTTATTTCCCTCTTCATCTAAAAAGACATATTTCAAATGAGGTGGGAGTAGCTTTAATTCCAGCTTTGCTTCTTTCACTTCTTTTTTCAGCCCCAAATCTTCTACCTTGTCCTCCATTGTGGTCGTGTTGCCACCTTTATCTAATTCCTTTAAAAACAACTCAATTTCTTTTTCTTCCTCTTGAGTAAGTACATTAAAAGAATCAACAAGAGATCTCTCTAAAGGGCTAGAAAGATGAATTTGGTTTGCCACTTCGACTACAATTTCTTCAGTAACATCCATGCGAAAACAATCACTCTTGTCCTTGGGTTGTTTCATGGCATCGAAAAGATTAAAACATACCTCTTCATCTTGGACTCTTAACTTCATTATACCATCATCAATATCAATCATCATTCGAGCTGTTTTCATGAGTGGTCTTCCAAGAATGAGGGGTGCCTCCTTGTCTTCTTCCATGTCAATCACAACGAAATCTACCGGAAACAAAACTCTATCAACTTTCACTAACATGTCTTGTGCAGCTCCATAAGGAAGAGTGGTTGATTTGTCTGCTAATTGTAAAGTCATTCTTGTTGACTTCATCTCAATATTTCCCAACCGCTTCACTATTGATAGAGGAATTAAATTGATACTTGATCCTAAATCGATCAATCCATTCCCAATATTTCGATTTCCAATTGTAACCGGCAATGTGAATCTTCCAGGATCTCTTGCCTTTTGAGGAAGGCGTGATATTATAGCACTACATTGTGCATCAAGTATAACAACTTCTTCTTCTTCCGGTCTTTTCTTCTTTGTCAAGATATCTTTCATGAATTTTGCATATTTTGGCATTTAAGTAATTGCTTCGGAGAATGGAATATTAATTTGTAGTTTCTTAAAAATTTCCATAAACCTTGCATATTGCCTAGCATTGTCCTTCTTTGATGGAGCATGGGGATATGGCAAATGTTGACTTGGTATCACGTTGCTTGCCATGTTTTCTCTAACACTCTTTCTTTTTAGTTTTTCTTTTTTTCAACTTCTTTATTCAAATTTTCTTTTTCAGCCTCATTATTAATGATTTCATATTCTTCATCTTCTCCATCATGTTTTTCATCTTTCTTTTCTGTATTATCCTCAACATCATTCTTTTCAACTTCGTCCTTACTTCCTTTTTGCCCAGTCCTTGTCACCACTGCTTTGCAGTGCTCTTTTGGATTCTCTTAAGTGTTGGCAGAGAATGTTGCGTTCGATTGATTTGCTGCAATCTGCTTAGCAAGTTGGCCCACTTGAGTTTCCAAATTCTTTATAGCTGCCTCTTGATTCTTTTGATTTGTCATTGACATTTACATGAACTGATTCATGGTCTCTTCCAACTTAGATTGTACTCCTTGTTGTTGTGGCGACGGTTAAGTATAAGGTTGAAAAGTTTGTTGCTGATACCCTTGATTATTGGGTCTTTGTTGATACCCTTGGTTGTTATTCCTTGGAGGATAGTTCCGTTGATACGGCGGGGGATTTGGATATTGATTTTGCCTTTGTCCTTGGTTGTTGTTCATGTAATTCACTTCTTCTTCCAGGACTGGTGGGCAAAATCCTGTTTGATGATCTCCCTTGCATAACTCACACTTTGCAACTTGGTAGGAATTAGACACACCATTCAGCTCCTTAAGTTGTTGTGGTAATTTAGACATTTGTTGTGTCAAAAGTTCCACTTGTGATGTTAGTAACTTATTCTGGGCCAGCAAAGCATCACTATTATTCAATTCCAGAATTCCGGGTTTCTTATCTCTGGTAGTTTGATCATGGTTATGCTGACGATCGTTCAGAGCCATCCGCTCAATTATCTGAGTAGCTTCAGCAGGTGTATTGGTGTCATACCCTAATTTTCACCCCCCTGAGATGTCATATCTTGTAACTTTTCATCAAAGTCAAAGCAGAGACTCAGAGCAGTCACTTATTCATCTGAGACTTAGTCGGGGATGTTCAGGGACAAAAGAACTCAGGCAAAGGACCAATCAGTGAAAGGGATGGTTTCTAATACAACTATGGAACTCAAAAGCTTCATTCTATTCACCTATGATTGATTAGATACCCATCACCTGGACTCAGGATTGCTTACCTCACCAATCTAGGGTTTTTAGCCCATCAAGGACTAAAATCAGGGATCACATTTGGGAAACCCTAGAAAGCTCAAGGGTATCACTCAAAGAATTCAACCATCCTCAAATAGTTCATATGACAATATCCATAGGGCATTACACTTCAATCCAAGGCCTACAGTCATCAATTTCATCTGGTCGACAATTAGGGTTCTTGACCTAATTCACCAAGATAGTTGACTTTTAATCAGGACATGGATCTAAAACTCAAAGCATGACTCAAGAGCTTCTATTACCTCAATATAATCCATTCACATCACTCATTTGAGGAGGAGAGTTTGATTCATCACAAAAGTCCAAGAATTCACTTCATCTGGAAAAAGTCAACTGTACAAGATCACCTTTGACTTTTTGGAAATTTTGGTCAACCATGACTTTTGAAGTTTTAAATCATCAATATATGATATTTGAAGTCATTTGATCAAGAAAAATCAAGAAAATCAATAAAGAATCAAAAGTCAAAAGTTTGACTTTTCATACTTAGAAAATTTTCTAAGTGTTTTCAAGTGGTTTTTGCCAAACTTTGGAAGGGAATTTCTCAAAATTTCACCTACAAACTGAAAAAACTTCCAACATTTTGATCCAATAAACAACTTTGACACATATAATTTTTTGGCTAAAAATCAACCATTGAAGAGTTACGGAGCTTCAAAGTGGCTGCCTTCACAAAACATGCAAGAAAACCCTAGTTTTCTTCAAACTTTATGGGACTTTTTCACTAGCTTCCCTAAAGAATTTGGGCAAACACCAAACTAATGGATTGAAGTACATGTTAAGGGCTTTCCAAATTGTGTTCAACCTTATCCAAATTCATTTTGAGCTAAGAGATATGATTGATCAAAGTTAGGCACTTGAAGTGAAAATGATAGGTCATGTGCAATTTGGAACTTTGCAATTTTGTGCAAATGACTTCTCTAAATGATGCTACCCGACCTCTAATACACCTGCAAGCACACCATACATCCATTTTCATCATTGCATAAGGATTAGAGAATATTCCCAAAAACAAAGGCATGTGATTATGTAATGATTACATTTGAGAATTTATGGCAAGATGATGAATCACCAAAGGAATCTCTTCCCAACCAATTGGAGCTCATTTATGTCTCAGATTTGTCCCCTAAGATCAAGCAAAATCGAGGGCTAGGGGATTGATCAAATGGAATCAAAATTCCCATCATTGCATTTTGGATATTTTTGAATTCCTTCATAGCCAAGAAACCAAATCAACCTCACTAAGTAACCACACTCCTCTGCAACTATACTAAACCATTTACCTATAAATACAAGTTCTATCCTTCATAAAATACACACCAAAGCAACTATATTCCTTGCTTTCTCTTTCTCTTCTCATGCTTATGGTTTTTCAAAGTTCTTTGGCAAAAAGAATCGTTTTCTTCAAACCAGAGCTTCTCTTTGGAAAGTAAGCATTCTAACATCTGAAGGGGGCTCATTTGAGGTGATCCAAGCATCTGGATCACTTCTGTAGGTGGAGGAACACCATTGTTGCTTTCACTTTGGAGCTGTTGCAGTTGGAGGTCCATAGAGCAATTCAGAAGGTTTCAAGCAAAGCCAAGCATCCAGACACGTTCCTTAGGGCATAGTGAAGCTGTTTAGATGGCTGCAACTCATCTGTAACTGAAGATTCATCATCCTCCATGTCCACTTGAAGCTCAAATCGAGGGTGTCGGGTAGAGCAATTCAGAAGGATTGAAGTCACAATAAGCATTCAGTTAGCATCACTGAGTCCCAAGGAAGCTTTTGGGATCACTCACACAAGCCCAGGTGTCCCTCATCATCCTCACGACCTCCATTTCAGAGGTATTTTTTCAAACTCCAACCCACTTATTTTAGTATTATTTCTCATATAGCTCGATACTATCTTGTTCAGCATCATCAGAGGATTGAAAACCCTCTATCATCATTCATTTATTCATCTTGTTTGTCATTTAATTTTAAATTTAGGGTTTATGTGTTCTTCGTGTTCATACTGAAATTAGTTAGCTACACTTAGAATAAATGAATTCTAAACCCATGATCATGTTCCTCGTCCAAAAACGAGCAAAATTGATGTTTACATCGTACCATTTGGTTGAGAAACCAGAGAGTTAGAATTTTTAATTCTCATGAGCTCAAGGAAGAAGATGACTATGGTGGCGCGCAAATTTGAATCTCCTGGGTCTTTTTAAAATATAATCAATTCGTTGCGTATGTTATACAAACTGAGCGCGTAGCTCAGTTGGCCAAGTTTTGAGTGTTGGTCATTAAGGGCGTGGGTTCGAGCCTCCCTAGGGCCAAAAGCATTTTTTATCACTTTTCCCATTTATTTTCTTCACAATTTCAACCATTTATTTCACCTATTAAACTAAGTCATTTTCACTTCATTTTTCACACACTTGTTGATTAATATATATACTTCATGAATAAATAAAAAAATCACAAAAATATTATTTATTTTGTACATTTTTATTAGGTTGAAAATGATGTTGTTTTAGTGTTTAAAATATGTTTTAATATGTATTTTCCATTAACTTTTCAAAAACCTAATACTTCATACATATTTTGTGATAAAACCCTAAGCCATTTAGGTCTCAATTAGGTTTAGATTTCATCTTTACCCTAATTAAGCTGACTTTTGTCAAAATTCAAATCTGTTTTCATATTTCAAAATAAACAGACGATCGAGGATTGTCAATCAATAAAACCTTGCATCTCCTCAACTGTTTTTATGAACAGTAAATCTTTTCTTTGGGCCTCTATTAGAGTGTAAGTCCCAACACCTTTTTCTTTTCTTAGTTTGTTTCCAAAACTGTATTTTCAAAATCTTCTTTCTGTTTTCAAAACATTCTTCTGGTATTTGAAGGGCATTATTCCCGGTGAAACTCTTCAGATACCTATGTGACCTATATCCATCTTCACTTCTTTTATTTTCAAAACCTTTAACTGTTTATCATAAATATTCAACTGTTATCAACAAAAACAACAAAAATTGATGTTGAGGCTTTGTACATACTTCTTCAAAGACCTCCACTCCATCCAGGTTAGGCTTTACAAGCTTTCAATTTACAGTCTTTATTTAAATTACTGTCGAATATAGAAATGTTTATATACTGTTTAGAACTACGTTTGAGTATAAACCCTAGGACAGTCAAACTATATATATATATATTATAGGAATATGGCCTGGGATTGAGAATGTCTTCCCGGTTAAGGCTCTTTCCTAATTAGAGATTTGTAGTTCAAACCCCCCAAGATGAATTATTCCCGGTGAAACATCTTGGAAAAAGCCTTAGAACAAAAACTAGGAAACATCCACCCAAAGAGGAATTATTCCCGGTGAAACCTCTTACCCATTTGCTTAGAACCAAAATAAGTTCAAAACCACATAGCTTTCTCTTGTGCTATAACAAGGACCCTCGATGACCCTCGATTAGCCTCCTCTTAGGCTTTGTACAAGGACCCACAGGCTTCTTAAAAGCATTTCCAGCTTCCTCTTGAGCTTGTATACAAGGACCCATCAGGTTTCTTATAAACATAGGAACAGGTCTTTAGTTACCTTTTAGCCTATACTGGTGAGTTTCTTCCACTTTAAACCAGACTTAAAACAAGCTAAGATTGTCTCAATTTCATATTGAGTACACTTTTTGGAATGAGAGACATGGACAGTCTCTGTCACCCTTATCTTCATCAATCTTCCTTAACAGAGTCTAGGATCCATGTTTGCTTATCCTCAGTCAGAGTCAGCCTTAATCTTGGGCTTTAAAACAAGAAGTCTCCACTAGATAATCTTTCTGCCATTTTTTAACAAAAACCCCTGGAAAGGGTCAGCCTCCAATCATTCCTTCATTTTAACAAAACCCCTGGAAAGGGTCAGCCTCCAATCATTCCTTCATTTTAACAAAAACCCCTGGAAAGGATCAGCCTCCAATCATTCCTTCATTTTAACAAAAACCCCTGGAAAGGGCCAGCCTCCAATCATTCCTTCATTTTAACAAAAAACCCTGGAAAGGGTCAGCCTCCAAAATCACTCCTTCAAATCCAAAGATTCATTCTTTCGAAAGATAAATTTCCCAAAAGAGCTAAAACCCCTGGAAAGGGTTAGCCTCCAAAAATCCAGTCTTTTAATAGACAATTTCTCCAGCTGAGTCAAAACCCCTGGAAATGGTTTTCCTCCAAAAAAAACATAAAAAGAATAAAACAGTTTGTTAAAACCTCTAGCAGAATAAAACTCCCCAGTGAGTCCTTCATCATTAAGTCAGCCACAACCTTGGGCTTTGTACAAGGCAGATAAACCATATTTCCATGTGTCAAAGATTCCTAATCTCAAGGATCTTTTCCCCATAGAGTCTTCCATACTCAGTTTCTTTTCCCCACGATGGCTGTCATACTTGATCAACCAAGTAGACTCCCCTCTTAATGAAACATCTTTTTTTAGCTTTTCTGTCACTTTAAAATGTTTATGGTGGAATAGTAGAAATACCTCTCTGTAAAGATGATTTCATGTCTCTTTATTGTAAACAGAGATTTAATTCAAAGCTTCAACCTTGAGCTTCAAGCAAGGCACCCAAAAATCATTTAAAATACCTAATTAGTTCCCCGAACTATATTAAGCTCTGACTTCCATTAGAGATATGTAGGCATGAGGTTCACAAGGAATCTCAGCGAGCTAATAAAATACCAAAAATAGTTAGTTTGTTTGTCTGTCTGTCTGTCTTTTTCAAACCAATTCAATTCTCTCTCCTAACACAAAGGAGAAACTTTCCCAATCATTAGCAATAAACACAATCACAATGACACAGAGAATCTTCCCGTAGAGTACTACGGATATGTAGGGTGCTTAAACTCTTCCCTATGTATAACCGACCCCCCGGACTCCAGAATTTCTAGTCTAGGTGAATCCCCACACTTAGCAAACTCCTAGGGTTAATTTGAGATATTTTTCTCCTCTCCTACTCGTTAGGACAATTAAAAAGTTGTGTGATATCGTAGGAAGAACTGAAACAAAATTCATCCCGCCCCGAGCGCATTCTCCTTCCAAATTTCGCGTGAAGGGTCTAGCGTGCCGTCCTCCCAAGTGAAACGGGGAGGTAAAAAAAACGACACCACACTTGGACATAAGTGAACCACCAGCTGTGGCGTCCAAGAGTGTCTTATTCGTAGGTGTGAGACCATTACGAAACATGTGGATTTGATCAACTTCCACAAAACCGTGTCCTTTGCACTTTCCCAACATAGCTTTATACCTTTCCCATGCTTCATTCAATGATTCATTACTGCCTTGAGAGAATACTGCTATTGCTGTTTTTGCTTCAAGGAATCGGTTTTGAGAGTAAAACCTTTCCAAAAAAATTTCCTCTAAGGTATTCCAGTCGGTCATCATTATTTCAGGTGGATCCAAGTACCAATCTTTTGCTTTAGATGACAAAGAATGTGGGAACAACCTCTTGAATAATGCTTCTTCATCAGCTTGAGCTACACCAGTATTACCCGGTAACTCGTAGAACCGAGTAAGGTGCGTGTACGGGTCTTCATGGTCCAATCCGGCGAAAGGAATTGCACAAATCAACTGTATGATACCTGTCTTTAATTCTGAAGTTCGCCCGTTGGCGGCAGTTCTAGCGAACTGTGGGTTGAGTCTTGGACTATTTGCACATGGACCAGGAGCAGCCATGTTGACAACAATTGGTTGTATAATAACTTCCTGTTCTTCTTCAGCAAATAGTTCGTGAAAGAAAAGTCCTTCTGACGACTCGTCAATTGTTTCTAGTTGTTGTGACGATGTCGCGGTTACGTTGTCTCTTGCTCTTGCTATGTTTGCTCTTCTTCGTGTTTTGCTGTTTAATCTCCTAGCGGTCCTTTCAATCTCTGGATCAAAAAGAAGCTGATCACTGGGAACTTTGCTGCGCATACACGAATTTATGCACAAACTAACAAACGCGTGAAACAACCGAATTGATAAAATAGTAACAAGAGCTCAAAATAAAGACTATTGCAATGTGTGCAATATTGACACCAATCCCCGACAACGGCGCCAATTTGTTGAAAGTATTTGTGGGTAAATATTTTCTGTATATATCGTATCCACAGGGATTGGTTTAATATTACTGCCGTTCTATAGTTGGTTATTTTGAGTGAGAAAAAGTAATTGAATTTGTTTTGTGGTTATAACTATGCTATTACATCTAAACAATAATTTAAATGCAAATTCTGAAAGTTTGTTAACGATTAAAGAGATATATTGAGCTTTAGGGTTCATCAACCTATTCCTATACAATTTGTTAATTAAATCTCAATCGAACAATCATTTGAATTATTATCTTCACTTATCCTCAAATATGATTCCATGTCTACAAATCAAATTAGATAAACTTTTACTGTTATGAGATTCGATCTCTCCAACTATCAATATCGATAATAGTAATGAAGAATGATAATTATGAAAACCCAATCACAATTCCATCTCTGTGAATTGGGATTGAATCAATATAGTAACCTAGGGCAAAAGTTAGAATCTTTTCTTTCGATCAAAGACTCCACAATGATTTAATATAAAAACAAGGATTCTTATTGATAATAAATTCAAACAATTGTTCATAGGAATTAATCAATGGTATTGTATATTCATAGGCTAAATACTACCTTAAACTCAACACAATGGGGTTTAGCTCTCCATAGCCATGAAGAACACACAAGATTTCATGGAAGGATTCATCTTCATCAAGGGAATGTCTTCAATTGATGTTGAATTCTCCGTCGGATGTTATCTTCTGCTCTAGAATAGGATTGCTCTCTGAATTTCGCTCACCAAAGATCTCCCTCTTATGAGGATTAGGGCTTCTATTTATAACAATTTGTCCCTGTAAAGCAGCTGTCGCGGCTCGGCATGTACTGGCGCGGCGCGAACCCAAGTCAGAGGGTTTGGCGCGTCTCGCCCATGATTGGCGCGGCTCGCCACTTGCTTTAGCCCAATTCTTTGTGATTCCTCTTCTTCAGAGCTTCTACGCCTGCGTGTTCCTTCGTCTTTGCTTCTTAACTTCAATATCTGCACAAATAACACCCAAAGTGACGCAAGTCATTCTACAATTAACATCGAACCTCGAAATTTCAACTCTAACTATAAAATCCTTAAAAAGCACAAGATATATTCACTTTTAGCTCAAAAGGTAGTTAATTTAACAAATGAAAACACTATTAATTTACTCCTAACAACCACTGCCCATCTCACCAAATTATCTTATAAAACATTTAATTAGCTTTGCAACGCCCAAAACGACACCTAAAATGGATACACGGATCAAAAGTTACATAGTTTTAAAGTTCGAAATCTTTTTATACACAACAGGGTCCGCTTAGCGACCCTCCAGCACGCTTATGGAATCAATTTTCCAATAACCCCGCTTCAAGTGGTCAAATACATTAGCTAACTACGTTGGGACCTCCTCTTAGTGAGCTCAATTAATTTTTGAAAAACGAACAACATCTGCTTAGCGGACGTGCGATTATGCAGAATTTCACCTCTGTGACAAACCTGCGATTCCACACATCCTTCACCCAAAATCCCTTCTAAACATTTATTAAAGGCATAAAATCATCATATACACCATCACATATAATGTAACATTAATAAAAACGTATTTTCAATAAATAGTTCATGCAATTTCATCAACTACCATAAACTATGACATTCCCAAACCTAACAATCCTAACCCTAATATATCCAACTGAATCAAACCATATCTTAATCAATTCTATCACCTATAATAACATAATAGATATTAACCAGAAGAGTCCCCCTTACCTTGGTAAATTTCTTGAATCTTCCCCTTTCTCTGTGTTCCTCTTCCTTGCTCTTTCACATATACTGAGTTCTCCTCTTTTGCTTTCTAATCCCTTTTCTTTTCCCAAATTTATTGTTTTATAAAAATAGAAAACAACTAGTAAGGCCTACACTAATTAGCACCTCCTTTTTGCTAACCATCACACCAAGCCCATTTACTATATTTTCATAATTTCTCAACAATTCGCCAAAATTCCAATTAAATAATTTAAATTCTAATTAAATTAAATAATGGAAAATATGGGGTGTTACAGGTCAAGATGTTACAACATCTTGCTCAACATCAGATAAGAAAAATGTTTTATAAAAATTAATGCCAACCATAAAACCATGGATCTAACACTTTCAATGACTAAAAAGTAAGACACGAGAAAAGAAAAATAAACAAGAAGAGCAAGTATAGTTGGAATTGATGTTGCAAATGAAGATTGCCAACACTACAAGAGAGATGATTGTTCAACATTTTTATGATCAACCTCTAGATACCTCTATAGGTAAGGTTTGAGCCAAAATTTTCCACTTTTTTTTACTGTTTCCTTGTAATGATGTTCATATGATTGTACATCTACTAGGACTTGCATTGTTTCTAAATTCTTATCTGTTTATTTGATTATGCGCTAAGGCATGTTTTTTGTTGTAAATTGTAGAATCTTTC
This sequence comes from Vicia villosa, assembly GCF_029867415.1. Taxonomy (NCBI): domain Eukaryota; kingdom Viridiplantae; phylum Streptophyta; class Magnoliopsida; order Fabales; family Fabaceae; genus Vicia; species Vicia villosa. The sequence continues at coordinate 129,949,946 of NC_081183.1, forward strand.
TTAGGTGTCCTCTTAAATAATTTATCCTTAGTTAAACCTATTGACGTAAAAGATTTATCTTTACATGCTCTCATTAGAGTTAGGTAGATTTATTTTCTAAGTGATACATGAAGCTAAGTTTGGGGTTGCTCTTGGAATTAGAAACTTTTAAGTTTGGAGTTTGGGTACTACAAATCTCGAGTCATAAAAAATAATGATGACAATGATGAAAAAGAATCATGAAATTATTAAATTGCCGCTTCTTGGAAAAAAAGAGTGAAAAGAAAGAAAAAGAAGAACTAAAGTTTATTACCCAATTGTAATAAGGAATAGTAAAAAAAGGTGAGATGTTAGAAAATTAGCAAGTACTTGAGTCCAACGAATTAAGCTTACTGACCAAAAGAATCCTACCCTGACATAAGCCACATTTCAATCTATAAAAGACCTCAAAAGCATGTTTTCAAATAGAATTTGATATACTTTTTAGAAACTTTTCAAGTTCATATTCTGATATCAATTATGTGAGAATGAGCGTACACAAATTTTGAATTATGAGTGAATGAGTGAGATTGTGATAAAGGTTGAGTATAATGAAAGCTGGAGAAAATTCCTTAGAAAGTGTTGAATTGAAGTAAGCAATGGAAGTGAAGACTCTGCAAGCATTGGTGTCTGTCAGTGGTTTGGTAAGTATGAGGGTTTGAAATTCACAAGTATTAATGAGTAACTTGAGGAAAAGCAACAACGTATGTTATATGAATTCCATAATTTGGTAGTTTGAAAGCACTGTGATATGTTTTAGACTTTTTAAAAGTATTTAGTTGAAACTAGCATGTCTTCTATATACTACTTCCTTAGGTGTAAATCTATGGAGTTGAAACTGCGGGTGTTTGGTTTCGATGTCAGGTTGCTTTCTATAACTACCTTTTTATCCTAAGGATATCGTGATACGTTTTTCTAGATATTTACCGATTTCCTTATATAACCCCTACATGTCTATCGCCTATAGGGCATTTCAAAGTGGAGTAAAGTTTGGATATGGCTTCTTCTAAAGCATTAAGTTTCGGGTGTCCAAAAATTATGTTTTATGATAAGCTAGTTAACAATGAGGTACTTGACTCTAATCATTTTTGCATTGTCCCCCACCAAAAAAACTTATACAACGGAGATATGCTCCTATACTAACACTTGCTCGACCTATAATCCTACTAGAAATCCCTTAAAGGACTATAAGTGTTTATCATCTAATTGTTATTGCTCAAAGGCATCCCATTAAAACACGTCAGCGAAAGTGTTTGGATCTACCAAGACTTGTTTTACTTTCTATTTAAACATTTAGACAATGATGACCATATGGTCATATTCATTGGGGAGAATCTAGCAATATCTCTAATAGATAAATAAATCTCGGGGGTAATAGGTAAATGTGGTTTGGTAGAGGAGTTATCCACATGCATTACCTCGTGTTCACACCTCTTACATGATTAACTTGACTTCTAGCAAATTTTTCCCGCTATGGTGTTTAGGGTGTGGAAAACAAGTTCTCCTTCCTTTATAATATTACTTTTTAGCTCTTTTGACCTTCTAGGAGGAGAGCTTTTAGGTCTGATCTGACCATAAGGTAGATCTCTTGGTCCAAATCCTGCTAGCAGGCCCTATCCCCTTCTTTAGTTGGTGTGGTGGTCGTTTTCTTTACCTCCCCGTTTCACTTGGGAGGACGGCACGCTAAACCCTTCACGCGAAATTTGGAAGGAGAATGCGCCCGTGGTGGGATGAATTTTATTTCAGTTCTTCCTACGATATCACACGAACTTTCTTATTTGTCCTACGAGTAGGAAAGGGAAAAAAAGATCTCAACTAAACCCTAGGAGTTTGCTAAGTGTGGGGATTTCACCTAGACTAGAAATTCTGGAGTCCGGGAGGTCGGTTATACATAGGGAAGTGTTTAAACACCCTACATATCTGTAGTACTCTACAGGAACCTTCTCTGTGTCATTTGTGATTGTGTTTGCTGCTAATGATTGGGAAAGTTTCTCCTTTATGTTAGGAGAAGGAATTGAATTGATTTGAAAAAGACAGACAAACTGACTATTTTTGGTATTTTATTAGCTCGCTGAGATTCCTTGTGAACCTCATGCCTACATATCCCTAGTGGAAGTCAGAGCTTAATGTAGTTCGGGGAACTAACTAGGGAAATTAATTGTTTTTGGTGCCTTGCTTGAAGCTCAAGGTTGAAGCTTGGAATTAAATCTCTGTTTACAATAAAGAGACATGAAATTATCTCTACAGAGAGGTATTTGTACTATTCTACCACAAACATTTAAAGGAGTGACAGAATAACTGGATTCATTTCATTCAAGAGGGGGACCTTACTTGTGTATGTGCAAGTATACCAGTCAAATGCCTCTTAAATGAAAGAAAGTTGCTCATCCAAATTAGGGAAAGTTACCACATGTCTGGGTTTTACTGCCAGCTCATGCCTTTCAAAATCCTAAATGGGAGACTTTGATTGAAATTGAAATTGAAATGTTTGTTTGTTTGAATGTGGTAGAGTAGTAAAAATATCTCTCTATAGAGATAAGCTATGTCTATCTACTGTATAAAAGATTTGACTTTAACTGGCTTGTATGAGGCCCAAGCTTGAGGCTTTTTGATTGATTAATTAATTATTATTGACTTTGGGAGATGGCTCCACTGGGGATTAATTACAGGGTATTTTTGTGTTCTGTACAAAGCCCAGAATTGAGGCTGACTCTACTTAGGGAGACTCTATTTGTGTGCCTTGTACAAAGCCCAAGGTTGTGGCTGACTGTTGAGGATAATTGAATGAATGACTCTATTTTATGTGCCTTGTACAAAGCCCAAGGTTGTGGCTAACTCTAGCTAGGGAAAACATTATTTTCTGCCTTGTACAAAGCCCAAGGTTGTGGCGGACTCTTAAATGAATTAAGTATGGATGACTATATGGGGAAAGATCCTAAGTGTTAGGAATCTTTGACACATGAAAATATGGTTTATCTGCCTTGTACAAAGCCCAAGGTTGTGGCTACTGAATGATGAAGAACTCACTGGGGAGACTTTATTATCTGCCTTGTACAATGCCCAAGGTTGAGGCTGACTCTTGACAGGGGAGTTTTATTGTTTGGGTGCCTTGTATGAAGCCCAAGGTTGAGGCTAACTATTTTTGTTGGTTTTGACTCTACTGAGGAGGTTTTATTTATTGAAAGACTGTTTTTCTTTGGAAGCTAACCCTTTCCAGGGATTTTGACTCAGCTGGTGAATTTGTCTGTTAAAAGACTGACTTTATCATGTTTTTGGAGGCTGACCCTTTCCAGGGGTTTTGACTCTTTTGGGGAAATTATCTCCTAAGAGAATGAAATTATTTATTAATTAATTGACTTTGGAGGCTAACCCTTTCCAGGGGTTTTTATTGAAATGATTTGGGTAGCTCTCCATTAATTATTAAAGGATGAAAGGATTGGCAGAAAGATTATCTAGTGGAGACTTCTTGTTTAAAGCCCAAGATAAAGGCTGACTCAATGCTGAGGATGACCAAACATGGATCCTAGACTCTGCTAAGGAAGATTGATGAAGATAAGGGTGACAGAGACTGTCCATGTCTCTCATTCCAAAAGGTGTACTCAATGCAAAATTGAGACAAACTTAGCTTGTTTTAAAGTCTGGTTTAAATTGGAAGAAACTCACCAGGGTAGGCTAAAAGGTGACTAAAGACCTGTTCCTATGTTTATAAGAAACCTGATGGGTCCTTGTATACAAGCTCAAGAGGAAGCTGGAAATGCTTTTAAGAAGCCTGTGGGTCCTTGTACAAAGCCCAAGAGGAGGCTAATCGAGGGTCATCGAGGGTCCTTGTTATAGCACAAGAGAAAGCTATGTGGTTTTTGAACTTATTTTGGCTCTAAGCAAATGGGTAAGAGGTTTCACCGGGAATAATTCCTCTTTGGGTGGATGTGTCCTATATTTTTGGATTCTAAGGTTTTTTGCCAAGATGTTTCACCGGGAATAATTCATCTTGGGGGTTTGAACTACAGATCTCTAATTAGGAAAGAGCCTTCACCGGGAAGACATTCTCAATCCTAGGTCATATTCCTATAATATATATATAGTTTAACTGTCCTAAGGTTTATACTCAAACGCAGTTCTAAACTAATATATGCACAGTTTATATTTGACAGTAATTTAAATAAAGACTGTAAATTGAAAGCTTGTAAAGCCTAACCTGGATGGAGTGGAGGCCATTGAAGAAGTATATACAGAGCCTCAACAGTATTTTTGTTGTTTTGTTGATAACAGTTGAATATATATATGATAAACAGTTAATGGTTTTTGAAAACAGAAGAAGTGAAGATGGACAAAGGTCACATAGGTATCTGAAGAGTTTCACCGGGAATAATGCCCTTCAAATACCAGAAGAATGTTTTGAAAACAGAAAGAAGATTTTGAAAATACAGTTTTGAAAACAGGCTAAGAAGAGAAGATTTTTGGGACTTACACTCTATTAGAGGCCCATTTGAAAATGATTTACTATTTATGAGAAACAGTTGAAAATGATTTGTAATGATATAAGGTTTTGTTGTGTGAAAACCTTAATCATCTGTTTGATCGGAGATTGAAAACAGTTTTGCAAATTGACAAAAGTCAACTTAATTAAGGCAAAGATGAAATCTATACCTAATTAAGACCTAAATAATTAGGGTTTTATCATAAAATTATTCACAAAGTAATTAGGTTAAAACAAAATGAAAATATATATTTTAAAGTATTTAAGAAAACACTTAAAACATACTATTTTAAACCTAAAAAAAATATATGAAATAAATAATATTTTTATGATTTTTTTGATTATTCACAAAATAGATATATTAAATAGCAAGTGTGTGAAAAATGAGGTGAAAATGATTTAATTTGATAGGTGAATTAATTGTGTGAAGTTGTGAGAAAAATGAAGGAAATTAGTGGTAAAAATAATGTTTTGGTCTCACCATGGTTTGAACCCACGCCCTTTATGTTACCAGTCCCAAAACAACACCACTGAGCCAACGCGCGCTTGGTGATTATAACACACACCCAGTTCATTATATTTTCAAACAAGTGGTAAATCATGGAAAAATAAAAGAAACAAAAAGTCTGGGGCGAGGGGGATTCGAACCCCAGACCTTGGGCATGAGGAGACTAAGAGCGCATGTGTGGCCACTAGGGCAAGTTATTCAGTCGTTAATAAAACGCACACCATTCAAAATAAAATAAACTCTCCCCTGAGAATTCAAATTTGCGCGCCACCACCATCTTCATCTTCAACCTCAAGCTCTCCATTTTTGAATTTCTGAACTTACTCGTTTCTCAACCATTTGCAACGATGTAAACACGAAACTTGCTCTAAATTCACTCACGATTCTAAATATGTAACTAACATGAACTATCATTAACTACATCTAACTAATTTACCAGAAATCGTGAAGAACCCTAAAATTTCAAAATTAAATTAAATGACTATACTGAAAGATAAATGGATGATGATAGAGGGTTTTCAATCCTCTGATGATGCTGAACAAGATAGAATCGAGCTATTTCACAAAGAGTACTTAAATTAAAGAGAGAGAGTTCAGAAACTTACCTCTGAAAATGGAGATCGTGAGGATGATAGAGAGCAACTGGGCTTGTATGAATGATCCCAAAAGCTTCCTTGTGGCTCAGTGATGCTAACTGAATGCTTGTAATGACCTCAAACCTCCTGAATTGTTCTATGGACCTCCCTCGATTTCAGCTTCAAGTGAACATGGAGGGTGTTGATTCTCGAGTTACAGATGAGCTGCAGCCATCTGGTTAGCTTCACTATGACCTGAGGAGTGTGTCTGGATGATTGGCTTGCCTTGAAACCTTCTGAATCACTCCATGGACCTCCAACTGCAGATGCTCCAAAGTGAGAGCAACAATGGTGTTCCTCCACCTACAGAAGTGATCCAGGTGCTTGGATCACCTCAAATGACCTCCCTTGAGATGTTAGAATGCTCACTTCCCAAAGATAAGCTCTGGTTTGAAGAAATCGATTCTTCTTGCCAAAGAACTTTGAAAAACAATGAACAAGAGAAGAGAAAGAGAAAGCAAGTAATATGGTTGCTTTGGTGTGTTTTCTGAATGAGAATGAGGCCTCTATTTATAGGCAAATGTCTCAGTACTGATTGGGAGAGTGAGCTTGCTTAGTGAAGCAAGTTTGGTTTCTTAGCCATGAAGAAATTCAAAGAATATTCCAAGTGCAATGATGAGCTCTTTGATACCACTCCCTAGCCATCGATTTTGCTTGATCTTAGGGGACCAAATGGCTGCAGAAATGAGCTCCAATTGGTTGGGAGAAGATTCCTTTGATGAATCACCAATTTGTCATAAATTCAAAAATGCAATCATTACATAATCACATGCCTTTGTTTTTGGGAATCTTCTCTAATCCTTATGCAATGATGGAAATTGATGTATGGTATGGTTTCAGATGCATTAGAGGTCGTGTAGCATCACTTAGTGAAGCAAAATGCACAAAATTGCAAAGTTTCAAATTGTACATGACCTATAATTTTACTTCATGAGGCCAACTTTGAACAAGCATAACTCCTAGCTCAAATTGAATTTTGAGAAGGTTGAACACAATTTGGAAAGCCCTAAACATCTACTTCAAATCATTAGTTTATGTCTTCTTCAGAATCCTTTGGGAAATTTGTGAAAAATGAGGTCAAAGTTGGAAGAAAACTAGGTTAAAACACTTAGAAAAATTTCTAAGTGTTTATGACCTAAACTTCAAAATTTCCAAAACTTCATAAATGGTTGATCTTTTGAAAAAAGTTCCCTTGTAAGATGTTGTTTTATTTGGCAAGATCTACAACTTTCATGTTGGAAGTTTTTTGAGTTGTGTAGGTGAAATTTTGAGATCTCACCATGCCCTCAAAAACCCTAATTCCCGACTTTTCGCTCTTTGATGAATTTCTTTGAATTTCTTTGGTCAAATGACTTCATTATCCATATATTGATGATATTGATCCTTAAAAGTCATTTTTTGACCAAAAACCTTAAAAGTCAATGATGATCCTTCACAGTTGACTTTTTCCTGACAAAGTGAATTTTTGGGCTTTTGTGTAGAAACAAGATCTTCTCCCCAAATGGATGATATAAATGGATTATATTGAGGTAGTAGAGACTCTTGAATCATGTCTTGTGTTTTGGATTCATGCCCTGATCAGAAGTCAACTATCTTGGTGAATTAGGTCAAAACCCTAATTTGTCGACCATGTGAAAATAATGATTGTAGACTTTGAATTGAAGTGTGATGTCCAGTAGATCTTGTCATATGAGATATTTGAAGATGATTGATGTCTTTGAATGGTTCCCTAGGGCTTTTTAGGGTTTCCCAAAAGTGATCCCTGATTTTAGTCCTTGATAGGCTCAAAACCCTAGTCTGGTGACCTGAGTAAACCTGTACTCATATGACTGGATGTCTAATCAATCATAGATGAGAAAAATGAAGTTTTTGAGCCCCATGATTGTATTAGGGACTAATCCTTGTATTGATTGATCCTTTGCCTGAGCTTTCTTGTCTTTGAGCATCCTCGATTAGATACCAGATGGAGAAGTAACTGCTCTGGGAACTTGTCTTGACCTGATGAAAAATCCTGAAGATATGCCATCTCAGGGGGGTCAAAAATTAGGGTATGACAGATGCCCCTATTTAAGTTTCTTTTATCTGGAGGGAGAGAGATTGAGATCTCGATCTCTCCTGCGTAAAAGAGACTTAAATATCAAAGAATGCCCGAATTTTGGGCGCTCCTGAGATGTTGTAATTGATAAAATCTTTGCATGATTTGATCCCGTTGTCGCACTTGGCGGGGGATGATGAGACAAACTCCTGCAGAAATACTTGATGTGGATTCTGGTGAATGGATGGCAATGTAGGATGCGCAATCCATCTTCTTTAACTAAGTGCTGATACTTAGAAAAAGATAAACAACCTCTCCTCGTTTCGGATGTCCATATCTCGAAACTGGTCTCGGTTGCGTTTGGACAATATCTCAGATAAAGAGAAAATCTCCAAAGGTTTGTTTCCTCATCAAACTTCTCATCAGCACTTGGAGACGAGATGCCATTTGATGGTAGTAAAGAAACTTCGAAGGTTTGTTTCCTCATCAAACTTCTTATCAGCGCTTGGAGATAAGATGCCATTTGACGGCTGTAGAGAAACTTCAAAGGTTTGTTTCTTCGTCAAACTTCTTACCAGCGCTTGGAGGTAAGATGCCATTTGACGGCTGTAAAGAAACTTCACCATCTTCCCTTTTGACTTGACGTCTTTGAAAGAATGTCATATGGCCTCATGATCTTTTGAGGGGCTAATGACTTTGTTTGAAGGCGGACGAACTGTTTTCGGGGTGAAAACTGCCATTCGTCAACTGATGCCTGGGGAATCAACGAACTGTTTCCCTAAGAGGAAAACTGCCATTCATCGACTCTGTGGGGAGTTAAACATCCCAGAAACAGACAAACTGTTTGAAGAAACTGCCATTTGTCGATCTCTTGAGTATTTAACAGACAAACTGTCTTTCCTTGGGGAAAGGCTGCCATTTGCCAATTGCTCGGGGAGCAAACTGTCTTCTGCTGAAAGAGACTGCCATTTGTCGACCCTGTCATGAAAGAAAGTGAACAAACTGTCTTTTTGCTGAAAGAGACTGCCATTTGCTGACTTTGTTGTGATAGAAAGTGAGCAAACTGTCTTCTGCTGAAAGAGACTGCCATTTGCTGACTTTGTTGTGATAGAAAGTGAGCAAACTGTCTTCTGCTGAAAGAGACTGCCATTTGCTGACTTTGTTGTGATAGAAAGTGAGCAAACTGTCTTCTGCTGAAAGAGACTGCCATTTGCTGACTTTGTTGTGATAGAAAGTGAGCAAACTGTCTTCTGCTGAAAGAGACTGCCATTTGCTGACTTTGTTGGGGAATCTGAACTATCTTCTGGATGAAGACTATCATTTGCTGACTCCGCTGGGGAGTCATTTGTCGATCTGCTGGGAGATTCTGAATTTTTCTTTGACAAGAAGTGGCACCTTTTGACCCTGCCGGGGAAATACCAAACCTGTAGGGAGTTCCGGAATGTGAAGCAGACTATCTTATCTGAAGAAGACTGTCGAATGTCGCTCTGCAGGAGATTCTCGGCTGAGGAATTCCAAAAGTGAACAAACTATCTCTTTGAGGGAGACTACCATCTATTGACTTGCTTGGGGAAATCTCTCTACATGGATCGTTGTCTTGAAGGAAAAAGTTTCTCCAGGACTTGCAGGGGAAACTTGAGTTCATGCCCTCATGACTCGGGCATTCTCATGATTAAAAGCCTAATTTGACTATGCAGTCGTGATGTAATGTATGCATGAATATTATGACAATTATAAAATGTAAAGTGAATGTGAATAGAATTGTCGCGGATGTAAAATCCTAATGATACGACTTGAATTCTTGTGGATCAGAAGATGTCCTCTTCTTGGAGTTCGAACTCTGTCGGGAATATCTGGTTATCAGTTGTCCGCTGTCCGAAGTAAGTAATATGAATTGAAGTAAAGATCCGTCATAGGGAGATGTTCGCAAAGCGACCTCATGGGGAAATATTGGTTCCCGGAGTCTCAACCATTCTCGGAGCAACTGTTTGCATCCTTCCTTTTGTTTGTAAACCTTAGAAAGAAATTTCACCTTTATTTTTGCAAGTAAATTCATTTTTATTTTATGAAAACATTTGTTTCAAGAAAATGACTGTTTAAACTTAAAATGCATTTCAAGAAACTGAATAAGACTAGATTGCAAAGGAAAAGCACAAGGCTCAAATTATTATATATGGAATGGTAATCAGCCAAATGCTTGATTCCACGGAGTATTTACAAAGTTGGAAATTGGTAATTTTTGGGAAAAGGGCTACGATGAAACGTGACGATCGTTATCTTTCCTTTCCACTCCGAGTTGCGCTGTATTCGTGCTTCGTAAAAGATGACCTACTGCTGATGGATTTTGAATGATCAAGTTTGTCCTGAACACAGTTACTTGCCATATATCCCTAACTTTTGCGTAAACTACCCCTTTCGGGTTTTAAGTTTACCGGGATTGATTATATATATTTTTTTTATGTCTCTAACTTTTGCCTGAATCGCCCTTTCGGGTTTTCGATTCACCGAGACGCTCTTTTTTGCCTAAGTCGCTCTTTGCGAGTTTTCGACTTAGCGAGCTGTTCTTTTGTTTATTTAGGCGAAGTATTTCTTGACTGCGTCGACGTTCACAGGACGGGTGAATTCTTCTCCATCCATAGTCGTGAGTATTAAGGCTCCTCCTGAGAAAGCTCTCTTGACCACGTAGGGGCCGTCATAATTGGGAGTCCATTTCCCTCTCGAATCTGTGAGAAAAGATTGAATCTTTTTGAGTACAAGGTCGCCTTCTTTGATTGTGCGAGGTCGAACCTTTTTGTCGAAAGCTTTCTTCATTCTTTGTTGATATAGCTGACCGTGGCATAAAGCTGTCATGCGCTTTTCTTCGATTAAGTTCAATTCATCGAATCTGCTTTGACACCACTCGGCTTCTGTTACTTTTGCCTCCATCAAAACTCTCATTGATGGAATCTCAACCTCTATAGGTAGGACTGCCTCCATGCCATATACAAGGGAGAAAGGAGTTGCTCCAGTCGAAGTGCGTACTGATGTACGGTAACCGTGAAGAGCATACGGGAGCATTTCATGCCAATCTTTGTAAGTGATGACCATCTTCTGAATGATTTTCTTGATGTTTTTGTTAGCTGCTTCTACAGCTCCATTCATCTTTGGCCTGTAAGGAGATGAGTTGTGATGTTCGATCTTGAATTCTTCACAAAGCTCCTTCATCATTTTGTTATTCAAATTTGACCCATTGTCAGTGATTATCTTGCTAGGAACGCCGTAGCGACAGATGATGTGATTCTTGATAAAACTGACGACAACTTGTCTTGTAACGTTTGCATATGAAGCTGCTTCAACCCATTTGGTGAAATAGTCTATGGCTACCAAGATGAAGCGATGTCCGTTGGACGCCTTTGGTTCGATCATTCCAATCATGTCGATTCCCCACATGGAGAAAGGCCAAGGGGAAGAGTATGTTGAGCAGAGATGGTGGCACATGGATTCTATCGGCGTAGATCTGGCATTTGTGACACCTCTTTGCGTACTGGTAGCAATCTGACTCCATCGTCAGCCAATAATATCCTGCTCTCAGTATTTTCCTTGTCATGGTATGTCCATTGGTGTGAGTACCAAAGGAACCTTCATGTATTTCTCTCATGAGTATTTCTGCTTCTTTTCTGTCAACGCATCTGAGCAGAACCATGTCGAAGTTTCTCTTGTACAGAACATCTTCATTCAGGAAGAATCTACAAGCTAACTTTCTCAAAGTTTTTCTATCTTTCTTTGACGCCCCAAGAGGGTACTCTTGCTTTTGAAGAAAGTTCTTGATGTCGTAGTACCACGGTTTGTCGTCGATGATTGCTTCTACTGTGAAAACATGAGCGGGCCTATCCAGGCGCATAACATCGATCCGAGGAATGTCATTCCAATGATTTATCCTAATCATGGAAGAGAGTGTGGCTAATGCATCAGCCAAATTG